>NW_018234107.1:412471-432586 GCF_001263595.1 Phalaenopsis equestris
GGGTGCAAGTGGTGCAAGTGAGTGCAAGTGAGTGAACTAGCCCCAGACCAACACCCAGGTTCAACCATAACGCCAAGTAGTCTTATGGGGACTCCCCTTGAACTTCCTTTATAGTGGCCCCTCCTACTACGTGTTAGAGGTCAGGACCATTATATGGAACTTCAAGTTGAGCACAGAAGAGTTTAGAGTTTCTAAAGGTGAGGGTTCCTTTCTAGTTTTCTAGTAATATTCAACAAGAAAGTTCTATGGCTAGAACTTAGGCTACTAAAGAGAGAAAACTAAACGTCAACCAAAAGTGAGGTCAACACATAATTAATCTTCAGAGTCAGTTTGGAGAGATTGGAGCAAGAAATGCTTATAATGATGAATATCAGCAGAGGAGAGTTCAACATGATATTGATTTTAAGAAAGCTATGGAGAGACATTTTCATGGAGTGCTCAATGTGTAATTTCCTCCTTGTCCTAGTTTCACTCCCTATGCCCCTATTTGGGATGAAGATGAGGAAGAAGAAGAAGAAGAAGATGATGATGATGATGATGAGGAAGAAGATGAAAAGATGAAAACTGATGAATCTAGTGTACTTTGATTTTGTGTTTGTTTGTTATTTGTGATTGAAATGTGTTGTATTTTCATTTGAGAACTATTGTAGTAAAAATTTTCATGTTGTGGTGTGGATATAATTGTAATAGTAACTGTAAACTTTTACTTTTTTTGCATTTTTAAAATTTTTCAGTTTTTTCAGTTTTCATATTTTTGTTTTTATTTCTCATCAAATTCATTAGAATATATTATATCTCATTTAATCCTTTAAAGCCTGTATGTTTTCAATGTTAGTACCTGCAGTATACCAGAGCCCAGCTTCATAACCAGAAATCCTCTACAGGTCGATTTTTATTTTCATACATTTACAGTTTTCTTTCACCTACTAAAATTTTGTACTAAAACATTTTTAAAACTACTTAAAAACTTAAGTTTGGGGGGAAGAAAATTTTCTTTGAAGAAAAGGGGGGAAGAAAATTTTCTTTTAAAAAGAAGTAAACTAAATTTTATTTGTCCTCAATTAACTATATTTTTAAAACTAATTTAACATGACATAAAGATATTAAGATTTAACTTTAAAAAAATATACTTATGTTTATAAATATTTTGGTAAATTTAGGTAAAAAGTTTTTAATAATGAAGGTCAAATTCTAACATTAAAGATACATGGTATGAGAGGAAAAGACTATGCTTTTCTATTAAAAGTAAAGGAGGTTGTATTTTTAAAGTATTAAGAATTTTAGAGTTTCATGTAAGAAGAGAAGAATGAGACTTTAAGAAAAATCATAAACTAATATGAATTTATAAAGTGAAGAAAGGTAAGGAGTTTTAATTTAAGAAGAGGATAGTGAAGTTCAAAAATATTAAAGGCTATCCAGATATAGTAATCCTCACTTGAAAAAGAAAAATAAAGGATTGAAAAGATCCTAAAAGAAAAAAAGAAAAAGAAAATAGAAGAAAAGAAAAATAAGTGAGGAGAAGCTTGAAGGGACGCCTAATCAAAAATTGGCTTCACTTGAATCAACCTAAGGAGCTTCATTACATTTTCTAAACTTGTATTGGAGTATTAGTAGCAATCCTAGTAAAGTCTTCATGAAGTTCCTTTTAATATGAATATTCTAAATGTTCTTAATATGATAAATTGCAATTTTTCTTAAAATGAAAAGAGATTCAGAAATCTTAAATTTCATTACTAAGTATTCCTAAACTTAGAATTTGAATCTAAGTTATTGAAGGTTTTTCTTAAATTTTGTTATTCTATTAATTAAACTAGAGCATAAAAGTTGTAAGTAAATCTCTATCCAAAGTTATGAGGTTTTATGTAGTAAAAGTGTCACTTGCGGACAAGTAACATTTAAGTTTGGGGGATTTTAATACACCAAAATAATATATTATTTTAAGTACATATTTTATGTTTATTTTTGGTGATATTGCACTTTAAAGAAGAATATTTTCATGCTCTTGTTGCAAGTATATCATTTTTAGGTATTTGGAGCAAAATTGATAAAAATGACGAAATTTGGAGCCAAAACAGTGAAGTTTGGAATTCTAAAGCATGATGCACCGTTTGATAGAGGCTTGGCGCATGATTCATCAGATCTAGCGCATGATGTGCTAGAGATGACTTTTTTACGGATTAAGGCGGTTCGAGACAAATTTTGTGCAATTCAAAGGTACACTTGTTTTGCACACCTATTGGAGTAATTCAATGCATCTAGACACTTTGGAAGGTTCTTTTATGATGGGTGAAACACGTGAAAGACACTTTTGGAAAAATGAATTTGAGGTTTGGTGGATTTTGGTGGAGTGAAAGAAAAAAACTTCGATTTCAAGCTTAAAATTAGGGTTTTATAGTAGGAAAGATGGTTAGAATTCGATTGGGATGAGCTTAGGAAGCTATTGGGAAGTTGTTAGAGCAATTTGGAGGGGTCTCCCGAAGGAATTGGCAGCACCCTTCCAATGGCCGAGAGAGTGGTGGTTTAAATAGCCATGGAATTAGGGCTTAATTAGCCAAGCCAAGGAATGAAGAAAGATGCTTAGGTGGAGGGCTGAGTGGTGCAATTCACCAATGGGGGTGATCCACATTGGATGTATAGACATTTGGATTTAAACCAAGGATTAACTTCTCAATTTTGAGTTTTCTGGTGACTAGGCCAGCCGGCCAGGCCAACAAAGGTGGTTAACTAGTTCAGGTAAGGTCAGAGAAGGTTTAACGGTGATTAACTTTGAAGTTCAATGGTTGATGGCATGGAGTAGAGAGCTTAGCCAAATTAGGGTGGAAGGTTCGATGATTTAGGGGACCCTTGGTCCATGGCTCAAGATTTGGTTCATAGATGATTTTATTAGCATCCTAGAGGTCTTAGGAAGGGCAGAGATGATTAGGCTTGGTTAAATCAAAATGTTTAAGTTAATTTATAGCTTAGGCTAGAAATTAGGGTTTGGGCTAGAAATTGAACTTGGGCTTGGTTTAAAAATTAATTGATGGGTCCAATTGGTCTAGGGAGATGTCATGAAGAGTTTAGGAAATGAATTTCGTGAAATTGACTAGATTTAAAGGCTCAATTTGAGGGAATTTTTTTTAGGGTAAAGTTTGGGGTAATTGCTTTTGGGCTTGGATTTAGGTTAGGGTAGGGTTTGGATTTCGGTTAATTAGAAGTCCAAAAAAGTTTAAAAAATTTTCATGACTAGTTTGAGTATCAATTGGGTGGAAATGAGGGTTTCATGAAGTTCAATTTGGTGAGTTTTGGATTTTGGGGTAAAATTGGGGGGCTGTTGATTTGGGTTGGATTTAAGCTAAGCTTGAGTTTGGGTTTGGACCAATTTAATGTTCAACTTGATCTAGGAGAGTGTTATGAATAGTTTAGGATTCAAAATTGGGGGAATTGAGTTGGTTATGGGGTTCAATTTGATGAAACTTGGGGGTTTGGTTAAATTGAGGATTTTTGCCCAAAATTGACATTAGGGTTTGGAAGTTGGTTAAATTTGGCTCCAAATTGGTGTGGATTAGGATTGAAAAAGTTTATGTACAATTTCGGCTTGAAATTGGGTGAAATTAAAATGTATTTGGTGAAAATTTGAATTGATATAGGGAATTTGGCAAGTTATGGGTAAAATTTGGATTTTGGTCAAATTGGTCAACTTTGTCAAATTTGGCAAATTTGGGCAATTGGGAAAATTCCAAGAGTTACAAATGATCTTTTGGATGAAGTTTGATGAATTAAGGTTTTGGCAAATTTTTAGGTATGAAATGTATTTTGGCAATTTTGGCAAAGTTGTGAGGTATTTTGAGAGTTTTGTGGAAGATGAGGTATTTGGGTCAATTTAATTAACTTGGAGTAGTTTGATATAATTTTTGAAGAGATTTTGAGGATTTGGGCCACTTCTGGAAATATAGGGTTCTAGGGGCAATTTGGTAATTTTGGAGAAGTTAGGGGCTAGAAGGCCAAAATTAGGTGTTTAGATGGAATTGAAAGCCACTAGGTATGCCAGCCATGATGATTACCTTTTTTGAGTCATGAAACCAGGGGAAGCCCTTTTGGATCCTCCATGTGTTAGTACTAACTATAGTGATAGAAAACAAGAGGGACAAAAAGTGGTTAGGGTTTCAAAATCCTACTCAAAATCTCATTACAAGAGTATATATAGGTACAATCTGGAAAAGACTAAACTACCCTTAATTGGTAAAGTAATAGAAATACAAAACTATATCTAACATCCCCCCTCAAACTCACGATGCATCGAGGAGAATCATCGAGAGTTTGCTAATAAAAAAACAAAAATGTTGAGTAGAATGCGATTTCGTAAACACGTCAGCAAGTTGCATGGAGGAAGAAATATAGGGTAAGGTGATGGTGCCATGCTGAAAATGATGACGAGTGAAATGACAATCAATCTCAATATGTTTGGTGCGCTCATGAAACACTGAGTTGTGGGCAATTTGTGTAGCATTTTTTTTATCACAGTACATAGGAGTTGGGCTAGAGAAAGAGACACCCATATCAGAAAGTAACCAACGCAACCAAACAATTTCTGCAGTGGTGGATGTCATGGCACGATACTCAGCTTCGGTAGAAGAGCGAGAGACAACTTCTTGCTTCTTACTCTTCCAAGAAATGAGAGAATCTCCTAGAAAAATACAAAATCCTGTGGTAGACTTACGATTGGTGGAATCACCACCCCAATCAGCATCAGAGTATGCACGTAATTCCAATGAGGAAGATGTAGGAAAGAGAAGGCTCTGAAATTGAGTACCCCGAAGATATCGAAGAATGCGAAGAACTGCTACCCAATGAACTGTAGTAGGAGAAGCAACAAACTGACTGACAACATGTACAACATAAGAAATATCAGGTCTAGTGATGGTAAGATATACCAAGCTGCCAACAAGTGTACGATACAAAGTGGGATGGGACAAAGGAACGCCATCAGAAGAGTTATAATGAGCATTAAGCTCAAGGGGAGTAGCAGTTGTCCGAGTATCAGATAGACGAGCTTGTTCAAGGATGGTGCCAGTATGCTTAGATTGGGAAAGAAGATAACCTCGAGGGGAATGAGCCACTTCAATCCCCAAAAAAATATCGAAGAGTACCCAAATCTTTCATCTCAAACTGTTGAGCTAATTGTAATTTCAATTCTGCAATCTCATTATCATCATCGCTAGTGATGATCATATCATCAACATATAGGGAGAGAATGATACGACCATGTGAGGTGGTTTTGAGAAACAAAGCAGTATCATGTGAGCTAGAATGAAAGCCAAGTGATGTAATCACAATGGAGAACTTTTCAAACCAAGCTCTAGGAGCTTGTTTAAGTCCGTAGAGGGCTTTCTTTAATTTACAAACTTCACCATGATTATGAGAGACACCTGGTGGAGGCACCATGTAAACTTCCTCTTGAAGATCACCATTTAAGAATGCATTTTTAACATCCATTTGAGAAATATGCCATCGATGAATAGAAGCAACTGCAATAAGAGAACGAATGGTAGTCATTTTGGCAACAGGAGCAAATGTTTCTTCATAATCTAGACCATATTGTTGAGAAAGTCCCTTGGCAACCAAACGAGCTTTATATCGCACAACAGACCCATCAGACTTAGTTTTGATTTTATATACCCAACGAGAACCAATTGCACGTTTTCCCGGAGGAAGAGAGATAATGTCCCACGTATCTGTCTGTTGAGATTTGTTCAAAAATTTTGGGCATTGAGCTTTCCAATGACCCTTTTGCTTGCAGAAGCTACATTCATCAAAACCAACCTTTCCATGAGATTTACTTTTATTATGAGTAGCAGCAAAAACAGATGGATTAGGAGTGGGAAGAATCCCTTTCTCAACATTCTCTTTCTCAGATTGAGACTTGAGACGAATCTCTTCAGCTAATAATTCATTAACCACAGAGTCAACTGTTGGAAGAGGATTGCGGTGTAAAATAGTTCCACGAAGCCCTTCAAAATCATTTCGAAGAGCCATCAAAAACTGAACCAAACGCTGTTCTTCTCTACGATCAATGTATGGTTTAAGAGCTCGTAATTCTGCAGATTCAGTTAGAGACAATTGATCCCAAATATTAGTCATAGCAGAATAAAATTCTTGAATGCTCATGTTGTTTTGTTGAAGAGCACGAATGTCTATCTCTAATTGATACTATTTTGCAAAATTTGACTGCACATTTAATCTTTCCAAATGATTCCAAACTTCTTTGGCGGTTTCATATTTTGCTAATTGAACACCGATTGATTATGAAACTGAGTTATTGATCCAAGTGATTATCTTTGAATTATTTGCTTCCCATACTTCCAACATTTCTTCATATTTTTCATCTTTTTCATTTATAGGCTTCACAGATGTTCCAGAAACATAACTCCACATTCTTTTTCCTTTCAAAAAATTCTTCAAAACATAACTCAAATAGGAGTAATTTTGTCCATTTAATTGGACACTAATAGACTGAAGGGAAACATCCTTTTCACCCATCATTGCAATGATACAAAGAAAAATAAACAAAGAAGAGAAAGATCAATACCAATAACGATAGATCGCTCGAAGAACGGCAACTAAATGAGAATGAACCTCCAAAATATCTGATAAATTCCCCAGCCCTCGAATAAATCTCGCGCCTCACAAGCGTGATAAAGGAACAGAATCGGCGGAAATGACGAACAGAGAGGGAGGAGTATTTCCGCTGAAAAGAGAGGGAGGAGTCGAGAATGGGATCGGGCAAGTCGCACAGGCGGGAGCAGAGCCTTCGAGCAAACGAAGGGAGCAGAGCCAATCGCGAATGGGATCGGGCAAGTCGCACAGGCGAATAGCACGGACGGCAGGGAGGAGCACAAACTAATTGTGAATGGGATCGCGAGTCGTGCGAACGACAGGGGGGAACACAAAGCAACAGAAGGCCAAGGGTTTCGTACGCCTTCAACTGGAGTTTCTGCGTTCGTGCTCTGATACCATGATAAAAAACAAGAGAGACAAAAAGTGGCTAGGGTTTCAAAATCCTACTCAAAATCTCATTACAAGAGTATATATAGGTACAATCTGGAAAAGACTAAACTACCCTTAATTGGTAAAGTAATAGAAATACAAAACTATATCTAACATATAGTAGCCAAGGGACTAAGAGCATGTAGACTGCCCACATGAGTTTCTAAAAGAGCAAAGGGAATTAGATTCAATGGGTGTAATTTCAGGGTTTTAGGACATGTGGGGAATTTTGATGTGCTTGAGTGTGTGAGAGACCAAACCATAGCCACCTAGGGTTGCCCTGAGTTCAACAGTCCTATGGGGACTCATCCTTGAATCCTCACATGTTGGTATCAACCTTCCAAGTGCTGAATGTTCATGACTATCCATATGGGTTTCAAAGAGAGGAAGAAGATGGTTTGAATTTCTATGGAGGTGAGTTCCATCTCTAGTCTTCTAGGATAGTCAAAAGGGTAGTTCTATGGCTAGAATCTAAGTATTAAGAGAAACAAAGGTCTCACCAAAATTGAGACATGCACAAACAAGCGTGCATTCAAGCAATTAGCAATGTCACACAAGCAATGCAAAAGCACGTGCAAAAAATGCGACATGAAAATGTGGTTGACCAATTGACCCGTGGATAGACCGTTTCGGCTGACCTGAGCGAAATGATTAGTTGATCATGCCAGGATGGTCGATCGAACCAAAGCGATCAATCGATTGGGCCAGGACAGCTGATCAAAACAAAGTGATCATACGATTGAAATAAGAAATGCAAAATTTTGCATGCAAAACATGATGAAATACAAGGAAAAAAATACAAACTAACATTTATGATAACAAATAAAGCTTGCCCTAACGATCTCACATAGGATCTACGATTTGATGAAGTTTTAGTTACCATCTGTTACAGAATGTAATAGAGGGCATACCTCTAATTGCCTAACAAAACGTGATTGAAGTTTTCCACGAAAAGGAAACGTTCACAAAATGAAGGTTGTCCCGCACAGACATAGCCTCTGCGAACTAGAAAATGACGATCAAAGGATTTCATCATTATCTAGATCAATGTGGCTTCAACCTAATCATCAAGGGATGAAGCCACTAAAAAAATGGGGTTACCAAGTTCCCCATTGATTAGGACTATGTGCTAAAGATTGGAAGGGAAATCTCAAGGATTCACAGAGCGTAATCAATAGAAACGACTCCCTAACTTATTGGTCTCCTCTAACATAGAATCCTAGACTTAATTTTCTAACATTAGTCCAAAAAAAGGCATACTAAGAATGAAATTGCAAAATTTTGAGGATTATTTCTCGGCAGTTTGGAGATGTGTTCTCTGGGCTTGCTTCAAGTTCTGAACTTGCACTGGTGAAGATTTTTTTGCTTCTTTTTCAAAGGTGGAAGATGCTTTCCACTACAAGAAAAGTACAAAGCACCAAACAAATTCTTCACGTAACTCTGTATTTCTGTATAAAATGAGGAAGCCAATGAAGGAAAGGTGAGGAGGAAGAAAAAGATGAAGAAAAAGAGAAAGAAGAACAAGAAATTTGAAGAACCCTTCCTCTTCTCTTAAGAACTCTCGAAAAATCTCCCCTGAGCTCTTAGTGAGTTCAATTAAAAAATGAGCTCCCCTTAGCATGATGCCAGTCGCTTCTTCCATCCAAGCCATCTATTTTGCAATGTCTAGAAGGATAATGGTCGCCGACTGCTTCTCAAATGGGTTTTCATCCCAAAATGGCAATTTCCTCTTTCATCCTTTAGTCACTTCCCCAAATGACAATATGGCCAAGTAAAAAACCCTTATTGAATGGTTTAAGGATGGTTAATGATGGATTTCCGGAGGACTAGCCGTGCGAAACTCACGAACTAGGTAAATTGGCGTGGTCACGGTCAAGATTTAGTGTAAGTACGTTTAACTCTCTTTCTGGCCGGTGTGGGCACGCCGCCCTCGAGCGCGGGGCGTGGTCAAGCCTAACACTATAATGTTGGGTTGGTTTTTCTTGCGTTTCGGGAGCGTTAAAAGGCTAGGTACGAGCGGGATATGATCCTTAAACATTCATATGAATCATAGATGTATGACAGGAGCTCCATAGATGTCCCAGGAGCTCACGGAGATGACTCACACGTATGACACCAAAAATTGGTGCCAACGTATGCTAAATAAAAAATATATAAAAAAACATGTTTCTTGAAAGCATTTAATCGTAAAAATATTTCAGTGTTTCTTTCAAATTGATGCTAAGTTGAACATAATATTGGTGGCACTGTTTAAGCCTCTCATTGCTGAGCGAGTTACAGTTCTTTAACAAGGGGTAGCTTCCAATACGAACACATCACCACTTATTTTGATAACAAAATATTATTTTATAAGATGATTTTGATAAATATCACTCAATATTTTTTCTATATTTACATATATAATATTTATAATTTAATCCTGCCACTTCAATTATGCTCCAAAAAAGTTATTTCATTATTTAAAGCTTCTGTGATGCCATCGTGGTCCGTGTTTCACATGTTTATAAAAGGTTGTTGAATGTAGCTTTCAGGAGCTAAATTTGATTGATGGACTCCAAATTCGTTTCTTTTTGCATATTTTTGTTCCAATGACCAAAATTCATTGTACCTGCAACAAAACATCAAAAATACCTTTCTTTAAAGTGCAATATCATCAAAAACAGTATAAAATAGGTATGAAAATCTCAACATATTTTCCTTTTGTCACTCCCTAACTTATTGTTCTCCTCTAACATAAAATCCTAGACTTAATTTTCTAACATTAGGCCAAAAAAGGCATACTAAAAATGAAATTGCAAAATTTTGAGGATTATTTCTCGGCAGTTTGGAGATGTGTTCTTTGGGCTTGCTTTATGTTCTAAACTTGCACTGGTGAAGATTGTTTTGCTTCTTCTTCAAAGGTGGAAGATGTTTTCCACTACAAGAAAAGTACAAAGCACCAAACAAATTCTTCACGTAACTCTGTATTTCTGTATAAAATGAGGAAGCCAATGAAGGAAAGGTGAGGAGGAAGAAAAAGATGAAGAAAAAGAGAAAGAAGAACAAGAAATTTGAAGAACCCTTCCTCTTCTCTTAAGAACTCTCGAAAAATCTCCCCTGAGCTCTTAGTGAGTTCACTTAAAAAATGAGCTCCCATTCGCATGATTCCAGGCGCATCTTCTATCCAAGCCATCTATTTTGCAATGTCTAGAAGGTAATGGTCGCCGACTGCTTCTCAACTGGGTTTTCATCCCAAAATGGCAATTTCCTCTTTCATCCTTTAGTCACTTCCCCAAATGACAATATGGCCAAGTAAAAAACCCTTATTGAATGGTTTAAGGATGGTTAATGATGGATTTCCGGAGGACTAGCCGTGCGAAACTCACGAACTAGGTAAATTGGCGTGGTCACGGTCAAGATTTAGTGTAAGTACGTTTAACTCTCTTTCTGGCCGGTGTGGGCACGCCGCCCTCGAGCGCGGGGCGTGGTCAAGCCTAACACTATAATGTTGGGTTGGTTTTTCTTGCGTTTCGGGAGCGTTAAAAGGCTAGGTACGAGCGGGATATGATCCTTAAACATTCATATGAATCATAGATGTATGACAGGAGCTCACGGAGATGACTCACGTGTAAGACACCAAAAATTGGTGCCACCTTATGCTAAATAAAAAAAAAATATAAAAAAACATGTTTTTTGAATGCATTTAATCATAAAAATATTTCAGTGTTTCTTTCAAATTGATGCTAAGTTGAACATAATATTGGTGGCACTGTTTAAGCCTCTCATTGCTGGGCGAGTTACAGTTCTTTAACAAGGGGTAGCTTCCAATACGAACACATCACCACTTATTTTGATAACAAAATATTATTTTATAAGATGATTTTGATAAATATCACTCAATATTTTTTCTATATTTACATATATAATATTTATAATTTAATCCTGCCACTTCAATTATGCTCCAAAAAAGTTATTTCATTATTTAAAGCTTCTGTGATGCCATCGTGGTCCGTGTTTCACATGTTTATAAAAGGTTGTTGAATGTAGCTTTCAGGAGCTAAATTTGATTGATGGAGTGATTGATTGCGCTCTCCGGGACCCAGTTTGGTTGGTTTGAGTGAGGTGGACCCAAAAAACAAAAAAAACAAAAAATGATAAAATTGGAATTTCGGTGGTTGATTTGTAAGTAATAAATTAGTAGTTACATACATAAATATAATAATTTTAGGTGGTAAGCGAGTTCCCAATTGGCACTCTTTTTTTCAAGAAAATATTAAGTTTGAAGTTCAGATATAGTCCGGATGTCGAGTATAAGATGGTTGTATTGGAAGTTTTTCTTCTAACATATTGTGCGAAGTAAAAAACATCCAAATAAATAATTTCATAGGAAAGTCATAGAGTACATGGTTGTAATGAAGAAAAATTTTGGTACAACTACGTTGTACTCCATGATAGGAATGAACCTCAAACTTCTTTGCTTTTTAGATGAGAACGTGGGTCACATTTAAATATGAGGTAATATTTTCTCCTGCTTTTCAGACTTCTGTTGGCAACAAATTTATTATAAATAGCTGATCTAAAGAAAATTATAGCTTCCACCGCCATATTCACTTTTCTCTTCCTCTACTTAAATTTCCATGAGAAATATAGAGTTCTGTAATGGAGATTCAGCTATCTTCCCAGCTCGGACTTGAGGAAGTTGAACTCCAATCTGTTGATTATCATAAGTATTTGGGAACTTTTTCACAAAAAATCCCCCCGTCTCACCAAAAAAGCTGGTAATGTAATTACGAACTTCCAAAAAAGTTATTCCATTATTTAAAGCTTCTGTGATGCCATCGTGGTCCGTGTTTCACGACAAGTTTATAAATGGTTTATAACTGGTTGTTGAATGTAGCTTTCGGGAGCTAAATTTGATTGATTGATTGTGCTCTCCCGGACCTAATTTGGTCGGTTTGATTGAGGTGGACCCAAAAAACAGAAAAAAACAAAAGATAAAGTTGAATTTTCGGTGGTTTGGTTTGTAAGTAATAAATTAGTAGTTACATAAATAAATATAATTATTTTAGGTGGTAAGCAAGTTCCCAATTGACACTCTCCATCTCATTTCTTCTAAAATATTGTACTAAATAAAAAATATTCAAATAAATAATTTCATAGGAAAGCCATAGAGTACAAGGTTGTAATGAAGAAAAACTTTTGTACAACTACGTTGTACTCCATGATAGGAATGGACCTCAAACCTCTTTATTTTTTAGGCGAGAACATGGGTCACATTTAAATATGAGTTAACTTGTAACGTAATATTTTCTCCAGCTTTTTAGACTTCTGTCGGCAACAAATTTATTATAAATAGCTGATCTAAAGCAAATTATAGCTTCCACCGCCATATTCACTTCTCTTTTCCTCTACTTAAATTTCCATAAGAAATTCTGTAATGGAGATTCAGCCATCTTCCCAGCTCGGACTTGAGGAAGTTGAACGCCAATCTGTTGATTATCATCCAAGTATTTGGGAAGACTTTTTCATAAAAAATCCCCCCGTCTCACAAGAAAAGCTGGTAATGGTATTACGAACTTCTAAATTCCTTGATATTTGACATGTAAATCACTAGTAAATCCACCAACTTTCATAGGATGAATAATTTGTCTTTTATGAAACATATTTATTTACTTTTTTATTTTTTTATTTTTATGAAATATGTTTATTATATGAAATGAACTCAATGTTTTGATATTAAGAGAGATGTAATATGCTATTTCAGATCAAATCAATTATAAAATGAGTTAATATTCCAACTCAACTACATCCATGAATCTTTATTTTTTTTCATTCTGTATCAAATGTTTATGAAATTTTCATCAAATTTTAGCCAATCAAACATTGCATTATAAATGCTATTCAAAATATATATTGTATTTTTATTTTCGTTAGCATAATTATAAACTGGATGATACATCTAGAAAAATTCAAAATGCAAAATGCAGAATGCACCGTACGATTAGAATTGGACGGTGAATTAGGAATCTTTTGGTTGGTCAGTATACAAAAGAGTTGGTAATGCTTTCATATAAGATTTACTTTTTACCTTCTAAATTTTTTCTGATTAATGAATTCACAAATAATGAGTAGTTATATGATGTTATGAAGCAATCCTTTTCTTCTTAATTTATTTATTTTAATTGACAAATGTGTTCGGTATTTATTTATTTTTATAAGATTTCAAGAAAATTTGCTCGTCAGTTGCATATTATTTATATATTACAAATTAAATTTTCGCGTGAGTTACATATTATTTATTTATTATAAATAGTTCATACAATTTTTTATGACTTGAAATTTATTAATAGCAGATATTTGAAAAGCAAGTTATTAACATGAGAAGTCAGGCAGTCAGTTAAATACAATTAAATAAAATATTAAGGAAAGCTACGTTTGAGCATATGTGTGAATGTTGGACTTAAGCTAAAGACGGGGAAGCGAATTCTAGCTGAACATGCCACCAGCTTTAAAAAACAATTCCAGTCAGAGAAGATGTTGAGTTACTGTCTCAAAATTAAAATTGGCCTGTTTACAGCGTGCTTTTTTAAGCGAGCTTCAACAGAAAATTGCATGAAGGACGATGGCGGGCAACAATATGTGAAAATATATATTATCTATTTGTCATTCGTATATTATCTAAAGAGTTGACTTAAAAATGTATATTTTGATTTTATTGATAACAACTTTCATAATTCTATATAATTTTTCTTTCAGTAAATTAGAAATGATATTGGGCTATGGTATATAAATACAAATAAGTAAATGGAAACACACTTTATCTTCAAAAATTGATTTTAGAATGGATCTCTTAAAATTATATATTTAGAGCCCATCCAACCTTTCTCTAGAACTGATTTCAAGGGGTAAGAACAATAACCAGCACTTTACAACAACAACAACAACAACAAAGCCTTAATCCCACTACGTGGGGTCGGCTACATGAATCCTTTTTCTCATTGTGTAAGTAAATAACCAGCACTTTATCCTCGATTAATTTGTATCACTTTTCAAATCTGTTTTGAAGCAAATCCTTTTTATTTGATTATTTTGAAGGCATTTGTAAAGCTTCGAAATGATGAGCTGAAGACCGAGGTAAGGAAAATGCTCGTGGATGCCACTGATACCTTGCAATCGCTCGAGCTAATTGACAGAATCCAACGTCTCGGAGTAGCATATCATTTTGAAAAAGAAATCAACGAACAATTACTCAGAATTCATAATACATACTTTGACAGCAATGATTTATACGCAGTAGCTCTCCACTTTCGAATTTTGAGGCAGCAAAGATACTACATATCCTGTGGTAAGCCTCATTTTTATTCATACGTTAAAATCTTACCTTATTCCCAAATGTGGGTTACAATTACTAAATTTTACATGAAATAAGATGATATTTTTCATCGGTGCAGATGTGTTTGAAAAGTTTTGTGAGGAGAAAGGAGAATTCAGGTGTTCACTTAGCTCCAATGTAAATGCCTTACTAAGCTTATATGAGGCAGCTTATCTTTCTTTGCCCGGTGAAGAAATATTGGATAAAGCAAAAATATTCTCAAAACCTTTACTCAAAACATCTTTATGCAATTTGGAAAAGCATTTGGCAATGATGGTTTCAGCGGCTTTGGATGTGCCATTGGTCAGAAGAGTAGATCGGCCAAGGACCAAGCTTTACTTGTCAATCTATAAAAACGATAGCTTGTTCAATAAACTGTTGCTCGATTTCGCTAAATTGGACTTCTTTATATTGCAAACTCTCTATCAAGAGGAAGTTAGGAGTTTATCCATGTAAGTTTTTGTATACCACATCAACATTCAAATAGGAAGCTACTAATGCCGAAGCGGAAGCGTTAAGTATGTTGTTAAACTATATTGACTTGAAAGAACAAATGGCGCACTTGCTTTGTCTTATGGGTTTTATAATTTCCATTTTACGATTTGAATATCTTGTGGACCTGCAGATGGTGGAAAGATTTAGGTTTGGCGAAGTGTTTTCCATTCTCACGGGATAGAATAGTAGAGTTATCGTTTTGGTTAATTTCGGTGCACCATGAGCCATTCTTATCACGTGTAAGAAACATGCTGACAAAGTTGCTGGCACTACTTTCTCTTACGGATGATATTTATGATAATTATGGGACCGTTGAAGAGCTTGAGCTTTTTACCAATGTAATCAAGAGGTATAGTGGAATATGAAATTCTCTTTCATTAAACATTCACCATTTTGATTAAATTACAGGAGTTAATTCGTTGTGCAGTTTATTTAATCTTGATTGCAAATCTTATTGCAGTTGGGAAATTGAAGCTGTTAGCATGTTGCCCAAATACATGCAACCATGCTTCCTAGCATTTCACAAAACCATCAATGAATTTGAAAGAGAGCTAGAACAAGAGCAATATTCCTTTCGGGTACAATACCTTATAGAAGAGGTAACAATTTTATGAAAACTTCATTGAAGTTATTTGCTACAAATTCTTAGTAATTGAAGGTTTTAATGTCAGATTAAAAAGATGGCTCAAGCATATTATGAAGAAGCTAAGTGGTCTAGTGAATTATATGTGCCCAAACTAAAAGATCAACTAAAGGCTTCCCTTGCTACAGCTGGGCATTCTGTTATCTCATGTGCATCATATATGGCCATGAGAGAGGACATTCCAGAGAATTTGTTTGAATGGGTAACAAGTATGCCTGCAATAATGACATCTAGTTCTTTGATTGGTAGAGTTATGAATGACCTTGCCTCATGTGAGGTAACCTATTAAGTCAACCCATCTCTCTCTCTCTCTCTCTCTTTCTCTCTCTCTCTCTCTCTTTCTTTATATATTTATATATATGAAGGTTGATTGATCATAACATGGATTTTAATATATTTTTTCAATATATCAGTTTGACCAAAGTAAGGGACAAGTTGCTTCAACTGTCCAATGTTATATGGTTGAGCACAAAAGCTCCAAGGAAGAAGCACGCATGAAGCTTATGGAGATGGTAGAGGAAGGATGGAAAATAATAAATAGAGAGTTCATGTTTTCAACCATTTCAATAGCTTTAATTCAAACAATCATAAACATTACTAACTTTAATGTGTTGGTTTACAAAGATAAAGACCATTATACCAACTCTAACACGATTATGAAAGATTATATCATGGACGTGCTGGTTGAGACAGTTGAGTTAGATTTATAGGCTACACATAACATCTTTTATTATTCTTTAGAAATCCCTCGAGCATTTTACTTTTCAGTGCAAGGACAGTTCAATGTTATTTAGAGTTGAAGTATGTAATATGTTTAGCCTTTGATAGTAATTGTTAAGCCCTATTGATGATTTTTATTGTCTCATTTGCCAAGAAATTTGTATGAAAGCTAGCTTTTACATTTTTGGTTATTCTTCCTCCATGAGTGATATATCACATCACGGATTCACCTTAATAGGATAAATAATTTCGGTACACGTTTTTCTTGTATGATAGAAAGCTTATAAATTGAGTGTGAGTAACTAAAATGCCAACTAATTAGTTGGAAGAAATAAAAGAGTTTTTTTTTTTTTTACGTTTTGTTTTTGCAGAAATCCTAGTTTTGAATTATGCCTATATATAAATTGTGTTGTGTAGCAATGATTCCTATGAAGAAGAAGAATCTATGATGTATATTGTAAATAATTGATTAAATAGAAAAAAATAAATTTCTTATATGGAAATCCTTCCAGAAAAACTTTCAAAAACTTCCTTATCTTTGTACGTAGCGCATTGTGGCTTAAACTTGTTAAGGAATGAAAATTTATAAATGTAAAAATTATTAGGTGTATCTATCACACATAATGATAATGATTTCATTGGATATTCATATTATTTTTATAAAATTCTATCCACAACAACAACCAACCGTTTTCTCTTTGTGTTGGGTAGGCTACATGAATCATTTTTCTTCTTTGTGGATTATTGAGTGTACTATTTTTATTTAATTCTAAAATAATTATTTCTATAAAACATGCCCAATTATTTTAAGTTCAAATTCTACCTTTTTTAACATAAGTCGAATCTAAAACATCTACTCTCCTTATCGGACCATTAGATGGTTGACTTTTAATGTGATCAAGCCATCTAAGATGACGCCAAATCATATTTGCCATTGAGTTGTGCCAACCCTTTCATGGATATATTATTTTCACATTTACCCTTAAGTGTAAAGCCACTCATCCACCTAAGCCTTCTCATCTCAACAACACTTAGTTTTATGCTTCTTTTTTATACACCAACATTCTGCTCCATAGAACATTACAGGTTTCACTACCAACTTATAACATTTTTCTTTAAGTCTAAGCAGTATATTTCTATCACACAATAAGCCTGAAACAGATACATTCCTCCACTTCAGCCATCCAAATTGAATTCTACTAGCATCATCCCCATCTATTTTACCATAACTTTGAACAATAAACCTGAGATTTCTAAAACAGTGACTCCTTTTACCTTTTAAATCTTTGATCATCTATTGTTAAAACTTCACTACTAGATCTACTACTAAAAAATTCATACATCAATGTACATTTTTCTGTAAGTACTTATAAAGACCATTCATAACTAAGGAAAAAAGATGTGGGAGTAAAGTCAATCCTTGATGTAATCCAATTGAAATATGAAAATACATTGTTAATCATTTCTTCTATTTAATAACAAGTAATGGCTCTAGTATACATATGTTAATGAATCGAGTATAAGTTATATCAACACTTTTACTTTCTAGAACTCTCTGAAAATGATAGTAATTTAACCAATATTGTATCGTCATATTTTTTCGGTTATTACCGAATAATTCATCAGTTACAACATTTTTTATGGTTAGCTGATTGTTTATAGATTGTAGCAAAAATGTTTGCCAGTAATTTTAAAACCGACGATCATTTCAATGACTTTTATTTTGGAAAGGTTTTCGACCAATTTAGATCATCATTTTTAAATAGCTCAATAAACATGTGCCAGTCGTTGGCTATTTTTAACTTCTGATTATCGATGGGCTAACCATCAAAAATAAAAGATGGTTAATCAATCAGTTAAGTGCAGCAGTCATCATTATTCAGACACAGTAGAATCCGTCAGTTATTGTTGGTGTTCGTCAGTAAATTAATTGACATGTGGTTCGTAAGTTATATGTCTGTTTATATCAAAGTTAGACCATCAGTTTCTCATCAGCAAGGCAATGACAATATAATCGATGGTTTAATACATTAGAGTTCAAGAAAACTGCTCAATGTATCATCAGGAAACCGACAGTAAGCCATCAATAACTTGTAGCATAAGAAATATAAACTTCCTCTTCGATTGTTACAATTTCTATTCTTGAAATTGATGCACATAAAAAATGCAACAACGACAACACATTTTAACCAATCCAAACATTTGACAGAGTAAAATTGCAATAGTAAATTTTACAATTGGATAAAAAAACTAAATAAAATGCATTTAAGTAAACACATATTCATAAGTGTTCAATAAGAGAATATCACAAAAATTTTTTAAAAAAAAATATACAAATGTAAAAAAGACCCCACTAATCGTCCTCATCCTTCATTATCATAGCCTTCCTCATCCAATTATTGCTTCCTCCGTTGCTTTGCCTAATGTTGAAACACATTTAACTCCACTTTCATCTTTGCCTCCGAAGTTGCATCCAACCCGGACCTCATCTGATCGATTCGGGCCTCCATAATGGCCTCCATCTCCGACCTCATCCACTCATCATCATGGTCCTCCTCATCCAATTGGTGCTTCCTCTGATGTTTCAACTAACTTAGGAATGCATCCAAATCCACCTTCAACTTGGCCTCTATAGTGGCCTCTACCTCTGATCTCATCTGATTAAAGCATGGCTCCATCTCGATAATGAAAGCGATAAAATGCTTAGAACCTCCTTATTTTATGAGGTAGAAGTAGATGTCGTAGATGCACTGATGGAGGGTCGAGTGTCGTAGGTGAATGTTTGAGACCTTAGACCGTACTCTCCCTTTCTTCCTTTCGATAGCCTCCCTCCACATCATTTTCAGATCCACACGATGTCAGATATTAAAAATACCCGAAGCCTAGGATAAGTTCACTTTTAGCTGCTAGAATTTTTCTTACAAAAAAAACACATAAATAAACTTATAGTGTGAATAAACAAAAAAAATTATTTTTCTCGTGAATTATCATTGTCGCCTGGGATTTGTCTTCAATTCACGACTGGTCCTTCTACCTTTTATGTGTGTGCCCATGTACATCGACAGCAAAGGGCTCTCGTCACAACTCCATTGTCTGTTAATGTAATTAAATTATTGGAATATATATTTTATTTATAGTGAAATTATAGTAGAAATAAAATCTTACCAATCTCCACTTGTATTTTGTGTGTGGGAATGCCCGCCATTGTATTTGTAGGCTCCCATGCCTCCTCAGTCTGAGCGCCTATTCTGCTTTGCTTGCTCCCGCTTCTTTTCATATTCCAAAGAATCTCAGGCCTTGAGTAGTGAGGCAAAAATATCCTCTCCGAGCCACAAAAGACACTGTCTAAATTTTTTATTATCACCGAACAAGTTTCGTAGGTAGTCGTTTCACTTGCCCTCAAAGTTGCACTAGATGTATGCTTCATGCTCAGGGCACCATAAGAACTTTTTTTTATAAAATTACAGGGATTATATTAGATTGATAAATATAAAAATATAACTTAAAATTATTTTGAATAATATATACTATAAAATCCTGAAACCAAATATCCTAAATTGTCACTGGGCTCTCCTTCCAAAACAAGTATGCTGAGTTGTACTTACTCTAGATGATATCCTTAATTGTGCAAATAACCTGTAGTGGTAGGTAGAACTTGAAAACAGAAACTAGTTAGTTATCTTTTAAATTAAAATATAAAATGAAAGGATTAATATCATTATCTCAAAAAAAACTTGTGTGCTCTTGGAAGGCTCAATTTGATAACTACTACTGGTTGATTCCTATCTAATAGATGCAGCTTTGGCCTCTGCTAAACTCATACCATTATAGACAGGGTGGGTATGGGGGTAGGAGTAGGGTTGGGGGTAGGGGTTGGGTA
>NW_018234107.1:432618-436890 GCF_001263595.1 Phalaenopsis equestris
ATTTTGGGCGGTGGGGGTGGGGTTCGAGTGAGGGAAACCTTTTCTAAAGCCCTTCTTTGTGAATTAATGTTTTGCTCCTCGCTCACTTGAACAAGGAGGGAGACTGTCCTTACTTTTAGTCATCATTTGATGAGTCACTAGAGGATGTAATAAGATAATATTCATCAAATGAATACCCAGAGTCGTACTCATCACCGAAAGTAAATTCTTTGTGCTCTTAACGAGCATCCTCTAACTTAAACTCTTCATGAGAAAGGACTAGGAGGAAAACATAGGTATATCATTTCAATATTTTGATGAGTGGATTCAATATTAATCGAATTATCAGTAGGGACTCTAGGGTTACTCAATATAAGAAATTTCTAGTCAACTTTATCTCTTGCTTTATGGGGATATCAAAGATAATAAACCAGGCTCACCTGTTTTGCTAAAATGAAAGTATCAAATTTAGCTTACCTTCCGCTCACCTTCACTTCTACAATATTATATTGTTGGTTGAGCCTTGTTCCTTGATAAGGAAATGGATCAAACCAATCATAGTTGAATAGGAATACACTTCCTCCAATTGAGCCAGGATAAGATAGTTCAACAACATCTTTGGGAATCCTAAAGAAATATATCTCATCGTTTGATTTCTTATTTTCTTCAGCACAATATCTAAAGTTACTTTTTTTTTTCTTTAGACTAAGATCTCTTATGAAACTTGTAATCATTCACATCATAAAATTGCAAGATTTTTATGATATGCATAGGTCCCCAAGAAAGATCTTTCAGGCTTTGATGTGTTACTCCATTTTTCCAATCATAAATCTATTAATACAGAAGAAATCAAGTGTTAATGAAAATTCACATGTGAGATGAGTTAAAAATTTTCCAATTCTAACTCACATTATAAATCATTAGGGGGGAATTATTCTAGGTCTCCTTACTAATGATATCGCCTTCAACTGAACATAATGAAGTCATGAATAAATTGTTCATACAATGAAATAATTACTCTGGTACTACCTCATCATAATATTTTCACCTGAAAGAGCGAACAACAATAATAAAAAATGTCTTACTTAAGAAGTGGCTAAATTTTATTGCAATTGAATGAACTTAAAGTGCCACTAATCAAAGTTCATGTTCACTAAGATAACATGATGTGCACATCTCCGACACTTCACCTAACTACCAAAAAAATAAAAAATGTTGAAGGAGGCACTACACTCACTAACTCTTTCATGGAATTTTCTTGCCCAAAATAATATGAGTCAAATGTTGCAGTCTCTTGCAATAAATATGCCTCACATATCAATTCTTCTGGTCACCTCATATTCTTTGCAGTTATCTTCAGTTTATTCAAAAATTTAAAAAATAAATGTTATTTAGTATAATTGGATAATATTCTTTATAAATAAATTATTAAATACCTATTTTTTGTGTAATTACCTCTCGAACAAATACATCCAGTGGTACTATATAGATAGATGTAAGGTAGATAATCCATCGAGTCAAAAAATTAGATGGTAGTATTCTCTCAAGCTTGCAATGTAATATAGGGATGTTTGTTTTTAAGTGGCATACACCATCAAGTTTTAAATGCTTTGAACATAGCTACCTGATGAACACACTGATTTCAATCAATTGATTTAGTGCTCAACTCGACAAAATATTAAAAGTGTTTGGCATCAAGTTCTTAAGAAATATATTGCAATCGTGGCTTTTCATTCTAAAAGTTTTCTTATTCCCACATGAACACGTGGCTCAAATTCAAAGCATCATTGCACGTGAATTTTAATAATTGGAACCACTCAAAAATCATGCTTTGTTGGAACAAAGTAATGTAATATTTTTGTTGGGCTTTATGAGCTTATCAATAGCAGTTTCTTGGATCTCCAACTCATATCATTTGAATATCTTCATCAAATCAAGTTTAACATTCATATTATCCTTAGTTTCTCCCTTAACATCCATCACTGAGTTGAAGTTGCCATTGATTCGTCATTTTCTTAGAATTGGTCCATTTTTTAAAAATAATTTAATTTAATATACATGTATAAATTTGATTTTGAAAATATTGTTTTGATTTTTGAAAGGAATGAGACCGAGCATATCCCAAAAATTGAAGAGTTTAAATAACTAAGCCCAATATTCCAAGTAGCACATCATCTCAAAAGATGATGATATAACTTGATAATATGCTCGATTTTTCAATGGATCATTCCCTAACCTAATATAAAGATTAGGTAAGGTTTAATTATCTAGGTTTCTAATTCCACTATAGTAGCAAGCCCTTATATTTAATTACATTTTAAGAGACCAAAATGACTTGAGAAAACTCTTAATTAAGATTGGAGTCTCATCTACAAGAATTTAAAGTTTTGTTTTCATGATCATTTCATGGGAAAGTTAAGTGGAAATGACTCAATGTGGAACAGTTATTGTTGGAATCCATAAGGAGCGAAATGTTGGGTGACACACCTAAAAATTACCTTTATTTTTATATACATTTTATGTTTATTTTCAATTATATTGCACTTTGAAGGAAGTTATTTTGCATGTTTTTGGCTTCAGGTACAATAAATGAACTTTTAGAGAAATAAAAGAAAAAATGGTGCAATTTCGAGCCAAATTGAGCGAAAAAGAAAATTATGACCTAACGCATTTTAACATGTCTTTCTATGCATAATCTCCTTTAAATTATCACATATTTTTGAATGAAATTATACTTTAAAGAAATGTTATTTTCATGTTTATCTTGTACGTATAACACCTGGAGCGGACTGGAGCTGAAACATGGCTGAATGGAGCAAAATGGAGGTCTGCCAAAAGGGTGGCTCCTAGGCGCCAGTCTCATCTACAAATTGGTGTCTAGACACCACATTCTCATGCTTAGCCACCATTAATAATTTAGGGGCAGATTTTGACGATTCTTTATTATACTCAAGTGTTCTGGATGATTTCGAGCGGTTATACACCCCCTAAAGAGTTATACAATGAATTTATATATTTGGATTGTGAAGAGGTGCGTCTCTTAGAGTGAGGAGGTGTCTGATACGCCTAAAACATATAGTATTTTTAGACAAATTTTTATACCTATTTTTGAGATATTACAATTTAATGGAAGCTATTTTTGTGTTTTTCTTTCAGGACAGGTAAAAAGCTGAAAAAAGCTTACAGGAGTGAAAAAGGATCAAATTTGGAGCAAATAGGTGAAAACTGTGCAAAATTATTTTGGCGCTTAAGCAACATATCCGGTGTTTAAGCGCCAGGTAAACAGAGAAGGCTGCGCCTAAGCGCTAGAGGTCCCGCTCTTAAGCACCAGTGGCAGTTATTGGAGGAGTAAATTTGGTTTTTGTGAATTTTGAAGAGGTTTTTGAGCCACCTATTGGCATAATAGATGGTTACAACCACCATGGACAAAAGTTATTACGAAAGGATGCATCTCTTAGGGAAATACATCGAATCAAGACACATTTTGAAGAGATACCAAGGCACCTTTTAGAGAATTATAAAAGAAAGTAGATTGGGACTTTGAATAGATTGGGACTTTGAAAGAACTTTGAAAGAGGTCCTGAAAGTACTGGAAAAATTTTAAAAGTTCAAAAACTAGGGAGTTAGTTGAAGAGATTTTCAGGCACCACATATTGATCCTTTTATTATTTCTAGTTCTATATTGAAAGTGTTGTAAAAGAGAAGAGATTCAAAGGAAGTTCAAGAGTTTAGTGGAGGACTTAAGATAAGTTTTTATCTTTTATTTTAAACTAATTTTGGTTTTAATTGAGACTTATTGTTGGTTTGACAATGATTTCTACTTTTAAACTAAAGTGTGGTTTTGTTCTCTCCATGGATTCTGAGTAGTCTTCTTTATCTGTCTTCTTAAAATGGTAAGTAATTAAGTGTTAGATGGAAGTTGTGGAGAGTATTGATCCTTAAAGTTGGAAGAAGTTGTGATGATTTAAATCCATGTACTTCATTTACTTCTTGATTTGGCCAATCCATATGTTAAAATTTGTTGTGAGAACATGTCAGAACCGGGATGGTATTGTCTCAGTCAACAATTGGTCCAATTCTCGTATTTTTTACATCTTCCACCTAAACTTTAGAGAATGTAGTTTATATGATTGAGTACAAATAAAAAGGGAAATATTCATTGAAGGGCGTAGAGTTAAAGGACTTTAAAGTGACATGTTAAAGCCCCTAACTTAGTTTATTGTGTTAGGTTCTGATACGAGGTGTTAGCCCCCAGGTGGAGGGAATCGACGGAACTCTAGAGCGAGAGCTAGT
>NW_018234107.1:436983-437771 GCF_001263595.1 Phalaenopsis equestris
TGTTCTTTATAAAATCTCTAGTAAGGGTAAATAATATTATTGCTCCTATTTGGCACAACACAATATGCATACATCCACAACATCATTGCTATACTTATTACTGATTCATGATAAGGAGAAAAATATTTTCATATTTAGTGCTTTTCTTCTACAAAAACTCAATTTATTTTTTTAAGTTTGTACTGTTTTTGTCAAAATAATAAAATTACCAAAAATATTTAAACTTTCTTTACTGCCAAAACGTCTTTAGTTTAAATAATTATCTTTTTAAAAATAGAAAGTTTTCTAAAAAGTGTGACCAAAGGAAAATATGTTGAGATTTTCATACCTATTTTATACTTATATTGATGATATTGCACTTTAAAGAAAGATATTTTTGATGTTTTGTTGCAGATATGTTGAATTATGGTCATTGGAGCAAAAAGATACAAAAATGAGCGAATTGGGAGCAAAAAAGATCAAAATATGAAGATTTGAACTAGGACGCCGACGGCGAGCACAGCGATTCTCTCAACAGATGCATTGAATGTGGACGATTTTTGAAGGGACGCTTCGAAAACTCTTGGAAAACTCTTCTACAACTTTAAGAGAAACATTTGGAGCCCAAAAAAAGTGTGTTTACTGATTCTTTGTTGTTTGTGAAGTCCATTAGAATGTAGAGAGTTTAATTTAGGGTTAGTATTATGAGGAATTCTTTGAGAGATTGTAAGAGTGGAAGGAAAGTGAGAGATTTCTTCCTCCTTGCAGCTTTGCAAGAGAATTCTGTGTGCTGTAAAGAAAGGAAGAGA
>NW_018234107.1:438946-439260 GCF_001263595.1 Phalaenopsis equestris
AGATGAAATTCACTTATCTATCCAAAATCTTGATGTAGTTGCTAATTCATTTGAGCTTAAACCTGCTATTATCCAAATAGTACAAAATAATCAATTCGGAGGTACACCAAATGAAGATCCTAATTTTCACCTTGCTAGTTTATTAGAACTTTGTGCTACCTTTAACTATGATCGAGTTTCGAACGATGTTGTTAGACTTAGACTTTTTCCTTTTTCACTTAGAGATAAGGCTAAGATGTGGTTAAATTCGTTAGCACCTGGATCTATTAGAACTTGGGGAGAACTTTCACAGAAATTTCTATCCAAATATTTCC
>NW_018234107.1:439507-441338 GCF_001263595.1 Phalaenopsis equestris
TGAAAGGGTAAATCCTAAAAGAGTAGCTAGTATCCATGATTCTGATGCAATATCTATGTTAGCTTCGCAGATTACTATAATATCAAAGAAATTAGATCATTATGGAATGAGTTATTCTCCAACACCTACTATGATGGAAGAGAATTCATCTGGGCAATTTGTGGATGTTCAACCTTCATATGAGACTTTAAATGCTATTAGCAATAGACCCAACAATCCTTATTCAAACTATTATAACCCAGGTTGGAAGAATCATCCTAATTTTAATTGGAATAATAATTCTTTTACAAATCAACAATGGGCAAACAACCCAGTGAACCTATTGGAAAATTCATCCAACCAAGGAAATGTTAATTATAGACCTTCTTATCCTCCAAGATTTAACAATAACACTCAATTTAAGGAAAAGAAGTTGTTTATGGAAGAGATGATACTAAACATGGGTCAAAAATTGCAGAATCTAGGAAGTTAATTACAAATTCAAGGAAACCAGTTACAAAATCAAGGAACTACTATCAAGAATATTGAAAACCAATTGGGGCATATCGCTACTGCGCTTAGTAACCGAACATTGGGAACTTTTCCTAGTACTGTGGAATTAAATCCCAAAGATCAAGGAAAAGAACAGATAAAAGTGATACAATTACAAAGTAGAAAAGAATTAGAAACAAGAGTGTAGAAAGAAACAAAAACTGAAAAAGAGAAAGTGAATACAGAAAAAGAAAAGGATCATGAATATCCAGACTTAGAATATCCACTTACACCAATAAAAATTACTGTGGAGAAACCTCCACCACCGTTTCCTCAAAGATTGAAGGAGAAAGTGGATACTAAAAGAGAAAAGGATCATGAATACCCAGATTTATTTTCCAAGTTTTTAGAAATAAAAATTACTGTGGAGAAACCTCCACCACCGTTTCCTCAAAGATTGAAGCAACACAGAAAGGCTAAATAATTTTCCAAGTTTTTAGAAATACTTAAGAAATTAACGGTAAATATTCCCTTTGTAGAAGCTTTAGAGAAAATGCCCAATTATGTGAAGTTTATGAAATATATTTTAACCAAGAGAAGGAAGTTCACTGATAATGAGACTATCGCACTTAGCAAAGAGTGTAGTGCAATTATTCAGAAAAAGCTTCCTGAAAAGTTAGAAGATCCAGGTAGCTTCACTATACCGTGTGCTATCGGTGAAAAATTTTATGGAAGAGCTTTATGTGATTTGGGAGCCAGCATTAATCTTATGCCTCTATCAATTGTTAAAATATTAGGATTAGGAGAAGTCTCACCTACTTCTATAACTCTTTAGTTAGCAGATCATTCAGTTACTTTTCCTAAGGGAGTTATAGAAGATGTGTTAATAAAAGTTGATAAATTTATCTTTCCTATGGATTTCATTATTTTAGATATGGAGGAAGATAAAGAAATACCTATAATTTTAGGGAGACTTTTTTTAGCTACTGGAAAAGCTATGATAGATGTTCAAAAGGGAGAATTTAGATGTTCAAAAGGGAGAATTAAATATGAGAGTTAACGATCAAGAAGTGACTTTTAACATTGCGAAATCTATGAAATACCTTGCTGTTGAAAGAGATAATGAATGTTTTCGCATGAAAATTAGTGAAAATCTATTGAACAAGCATTTTAAAGTACATTTTGAAGAGAAAAGAATTTTAAAGACAAAGATGAAGTTATTTTTAACGAAATAGAAAATGAAGAATTAGATTTTGTTCAAGAAAGATTTGAGATGTTGGATATTACAGAAAATTCTGACAAGAATCTAGTTTTGTCAAATATAAAACCACCTGAACTTGAGTTGAAAACATTACCTAAC
>NW_018234107.1:441804-442065 GCF_001263595.1 Phalaenopsis equestris
CCATTTTTAGACCAAATAGTAGATAGACTTGCTGGGCACAAATATTTTTTATTTTTTAGATGGATATATCACCTACCATCAAATTCCTATTGCTCCTGAGGATCAAGAAAAAACAACATTTACTAGTTCTTTTGGAACTTTTGCTTTTCAAAGAATGCCTCTCAAATTATGTAATGCACCTGCAACATTCCAAAGATGTATGATGTCTATATTTAGTAAGTTAATTGATGATGGATTATAAGTATTTAAATTTATGGATGA
>NW_018234107.1:442131-450443 GCF_001263595.1 Phalaenopsis equestris
ATTTTGGAGTTATTGGAGTTATGCGAAAGAACTAATTTAGTTCTAAATTAGGAGAAATGTCAATTTATGGTTGCAGAAGGAATTGTGTTAGGGCATAAAATTTCAAAAAATGGTATGGAAGTAGACCCTGCAAAAATTCAAGTTATATCTAAATTAGCACCTCCTACTAATGTAAGAGGGGTTAGAAGTTTTCTTGGACATGTTGGTTTTTACAGGCGTGTTGACCTCATTTTTGGTTGAAGTTAAGTTTTTTTCCTCTTTAGTAGTCTAAGGTCTAGCCATAGGACTTCCCTATTGACAATTCTTAGAAAACTAGAAAAGGCACCCTCACCATTAGAAGTTCTACCCTCTTCTTTGCTCAACCTGAAGTTCCACATATTGGTCTCAACCTCTAACAACCTCTCTCAACCTCTAAATACTTAGTAGGTGGGGTCACTATGGGGGAAACTCCAGAAGAGTCACCCTTATGAATGCTGGACCTTAGGGTTAACCCTGGGTGTTGGTCTAGAGCTGAGGAACTCACTACACTTATCTGCACCCACAATCACTCACAACCCTGAACTCAAATTTCTAGCCTAGATCCTTTGATCTTTTGGGAAACTCATGTGGATGGTCCCCTAAACCAACTAGCCCTAAGGCTATGGTTTAACTAAGACCAGTACATAAAGGACCCAAAATGGGGTTTCCATTGGTTGTCCATGGCTCATTTAGGGTGAATAGCTATCCAATCCTACTAATCATACCCAACTTGGCCTTTTGCCCCTAAACACCCACAAATTACCCACACACCCTTGAAAACCTAAACTTTGCCAAAAGTCCCAAGTTTACCCAAAATACTCAAATTTGATCAAAGTTCATTTCAAACTTTTTGAAAACCTCCAAATTATCCAAAATTACCCAAAATCTCCAAAATGTTCAAATTACCAAAATACCCCTCCATAGCACAAAATTCCAAAAATTCCCAGAAAATCCCAATAAATTTCAAATATTCTTAATTTCATTTCTCTCAACTACCACATGACCTAATTTGGCCAATTTGACCATCTTTACGTAAAATCCCCAAATTTGCCTTTAAAAACCTAAATTTCCCGAAATCCAACTCAAATGTCCGTCAATTTGATCTCAATTGAACACAATTTCAATCCTAAACTCATATTCACAATTTCAATCCTTTGACCACAATTTCAATCCTAAACTCAAATTAACTTTTGATATGGCCAAACTAAACCAAATCTAAGCCTAATTGGCCCATTATTTGAGCCTAATTTTTGAGTTAGGTTAAAGCCCCAATTTTGGCCACATGACCTAATCTCACCAAATTGAACCCATGGCCTAGTCAATTGGCCCCAATTAATATTGAAAAAACTTTGATAACATTCCTATACATAAAATTTAACCATAAATTGGCCTTGGTGAAGCCTCAAATCCATTTGATTTTGGCCTAAATCCAAAATTCCCAAACTTAGCCCCAAATTGGCTAAGTCCCCAAATTGCACCCAATTGATATTCTTAACCTCCAAATTGGCATCCAATTCATGTTGGAAACTCTTCATGAGGCCCCTATTTACCATTTACAATAATCAATTTGGACTTAGCCCAAGGCTAACCTGAGTTATACCCAAGCCTAGCCTAACATAACCAAATTGACTAAAATTCAAAATTTCTTCAAATTGACTCTTCAATTGAGCTCAAAACCACTTACATCCATCACCAAAGTTGTTCCTTATGATCATCTATACCAAATGCAATAATTAATTGGGCCAATTTACAAGGCTAGCCTAGACCAAACCCAAGACTTGGTCATTTGCACCCACTTGGACCCATGCACTAAATGTGACCTAACCACCCTAAAAAAACCAAATTAACTCCACCATAGCCATTAGTTGACCCCTAAGGCTGAGCCAAAACCCATCTAACAACCTAAAATAAGCCATGTACCGAAGGTTCCCCAAATTAAGGGATCTTATTTCCAAAAATACACATGCTTAAGATATCTTTGCCAAATCAAAACACATTTGCATTAAATTGTTGTGATGGATTCCTCTGGATGCCCTGAGCACATAACCACCTCCGCCAGGCCGGTCGGCCAGCCTAGTGGCCAGAAAAGCTCAAAACTAAGATCCACCCCCATGGGACTTCACCCAAATGATGCCTAGAGGTCAGCTCATCCAAATCAAATTGAAGAGCTACTCTGCCCTCCACCTAAGCATCACAATGCACCCAAATTTATGCCCTGAGAGCCACCCCATGGCCATTTTTTATAAAAACTCACTGCTAAAAATTTTCTCAAAAAGAGCTTCCCAAATCACTCACAGAGCTTGTTTAAGATAAAACTTCCTTGAGATCTCCACAGCCCATTCCAATCACTCCACTGCCTTAATTCCCCCTGTATAACCCTAATGTTGAACATAAAAATTAGGGCAGAAATAGGACATCCCTAAAAGATCCACCAAACTTCAATTTCTTGTGTCCACACCTTCACAACAACAAGATAATATAAAGCCCCCATCAAATTTCCCTTTGAAATAGCCTCCACCATAGCTCTAGACCAACACCTAAAATCGAGTTTGGTTAAATTCTTACCTAGGCCTTACACCATAGTAAGAGGCTTAATCCCTAGCCTCTTTGGACCCCAAAGAATGTGTCAAGCACCTCTAATTTAAGCTTCCCTTCTCAGAGCAAATGTATAAAACTTGTACTCCTCCCAAGCCTACTTTGATTCTCCATTTACTTGGGCTTGATTTCAGGACACATTAACCGTATGGATGTGTTCGTCTCTCCTAGACGAGCATTTTTTTTAAAAAAATTTCACTTAATTTGGTTGACAAATGAGAGAGAACATAAGCCTTGAAGGTGGATGGTTCTCGGCCTAAGCCATTGGGGACAATGACCACACGCCGTTCGATCACTCGTGTATCGAATGGATGGCCAAGATGAAGCCGGACAACGCTTCTTTAAACAAACAGCAGGACGGCGTGGCTGCTGGCGTGGATGGCGGCGTCAAAGAGGAGCGCGCCGCGTGGAGTTTTTGAGCCGCCGTAGGATGACGAGGCCCCGCGTGGATAAGTAGAAAAATAGCGCTTTTTCTATTTATTTAAACTCCCTTAACTTAGAAAATCCATAATTTTGTGTAGAAAAATCACAAAAATAAAATAAAAATACCCTCTTGCTCAGTGAACAGAGGAGAACAATGTGGAATAAATTTTAAGTCCATTTTATGCATGTTTTATTTTTAATTAATTAAATATTATCTTGAATCATTTGATTCTCCATGCATATTGACACATCACCTTGCCTTGAAATTTTGGCATGTTGTAGCCTCTGTTAAGGGAAACATCCTCTGATTTTTCTAAAGTCAGAGGAGGTTCCTATATAGAGATCCATATTTTTCAAGTTCTTACACATTATTTTCTTAAAATAATCATGGAAATTAGCATATTGATTAGAAATTTCTATTTCTAAGAAAATTTGGAAAGGCCCACCATGACCAGAGAAGCTTTTGGAAATGATTTCATGGATCAAGTCATTTAAAATGCACTTAATTTTTACAAACTCTAAATCACTAAAATAATTAATTTTGGAAAGTATAAACATTTAAATGACTTGATTTTTGATCTCCACTGTGGTTTATGATCCAGATAACTCACTATAAAAATTTCAAAATATTTTGAGTTCATTTGACAACTTAAGTTCATTTTAAAGATAAATACCACGTTTGACATTTAAATGATTTTTTAAAATCAAAATATAACTCAAAAAATTATCAGACTTAGTTTTTTGAGTTCTCTGTGATCAGGGGTATTTTCTAAAAATAAAATAATATTTAAAATAAAAACTTAAATTTTAGTACATTTCAAATATTTAAAAATTCATAAAAATCACAAAAATAATAAAATTCATGGAAATATTCTAAATTGCTTCCTAATCACTTAGGAACAATTAGAATATTTTTCCTGGTTTTCTAAATAATGATATTGAATTTCAAAGCTTAAAAATAATTTTTAAAAGCTAAAAATGAGTTTTCACTAAAATAATTCCAATAAATCAAAGAAAAATAAGAAAAATATTAAATTTGCTCATATGGGTTGTCTAACCTTAGAGAGATTTTTCAAAGACACAAAACTTAATTTTCATCATTTAAAATATTTTATTTTTATTAAATAACCCAGAAATTAAAAAAAATTCTCTTAAATTTTTTGGCATATTCTAGCCTCTGTCTATGAAATTTGGCCCAAAAGCTTCTTTGGTCTAGGTCTACCTCCAGTAAAAATTTGAAAGGATTAAAGTTTACCTTGGTCAAGTTAGAAATTTTCTTTGAAAAATCCTATTTTTGCTTGAAAATAATTATATAAAAGAAATTAAATTTTGAAAAATCACATTTTCTCCTCTGATGTCTTAATTGACCCATGAATGAGGTAGGATAAAAATTTTAAAGTCATTTGAATTGAATTTGATAAATTATGAAGTGTTAGAGCCTTAGGGGCAAATGTGCAGTTTTGGAAATTTAGCCTTAATTAGCATTTAGTCTTAATTCAAGGAGGGAAATGGGTAACCTCTGATCTTAATTGATTCATTTGATGTTTGAAATACAAGAGGTTAATTGGTAGAAACCAACCTCACTCTCTCAACTGAAAAGATAAGTTAATAAATTTCTAAATTATTAAAAATTTTGGAGTTTATTAAAATAAAATGAACCTTGGACTTAGGGCTATGACTTTTGAAGTCACTATGACTTTTGAAGTCAATAACTTGGACTTAGGGCTATGACTTTTGAAGTCAATAATTAATCAATTTAATACCCCAAAATTCAAATCATGAATCATTCAAATCATGAATCATGACCACTTAAAAGCTTAACCTTTTCAAAACTAATTAAGACACTATCCTAATTCTTAAGGGCTCAGTGGTGACTTAGGCTAAATCAATATTGATTAAACAAGGATTAGAGAAATAAACACAATAAAACATCCTTGAAACACCACTAAGCCCAATTAGGATTAAAAATTTGGCTAAGTGTTCATGTTACATTAACTTGCCCTTCAGGGGAATTCACTCACATAATTTTCAAATTAAATGAAAAATGATAATTACCTTTTTCTTTTTTCTTAGGGATAATTGAGTAATTGAGACATCAATGTTCACTGAGCATTAGAAGTATTCACAGGATGAATCATTAAGCAACATAACAAGTTTAAACGGACTCAAGGCTTTTCACCAGTTAGTGAGAGGGAGGCAAGACCTGTTTCCTCCTCCTAACTTGTTGGATACCTCAGAGGCCCATTAAACTTAATATATTTTGCCTAATGAGATCATCCTTAATCAAATTGTTAAGAACTCATCAAAACATAACATAGAGTTAGGAAAACCACTAGAACTTTACTTTTCCTGCTCTCCATAAATGCCCTAACATGCATTTTAAGTTTCAGGTGGTGGAACGAGAAGACTCGTCAGGTACGCTTTTACAGTTTACAGTACCGTCATCTTTCTTGTGCTTTTTTCCTTACATGCATCTCTTTATGCTTACATAAAATTTGTATGTTGTTTCCATTTACCTACATGTATGAAAACAACACAGACTTGCATGTTAATGAAAAACCAAAATCAAAACTAAAATCAACTAAGATAAAATCCACCGCCACAACATTCAAAATATAAAACAACTCAAAATTTAATCACAAACATCACACAAAACTACAACTGCAATTAAATTAAGTTTTTTTCTATCGGATGATCGGGAATCCCTCGGAGGAGGTAACCTACAGTTGCTAACGAGGCTTCCCACGGTTTAAATGAAATTATGAAACTCATTAAGTTGAGTTTAGTAAGTTCATTTGGACTAAGTGAATCCAATAGAAAATAGTGGTGCTAGAATGAGGGAACCGTAGGATCCTAACCGGTGTCGCTCTAATCAACTTTAATATGCCCTCATAAAATTTAAAGAACTTCATCCATAAGGCCACCTAATTTGACATTATAACTTGACACACTAGAAAACTCACCTGATTTGACATTATAACTTGACACAATAGATGTGAGGAGCTTGGAGCTAGCATGGTGGGCAGCACGACCATCTTCAACAGCAAAACCTATCTTCCTCAGCTAAACCAATCTTCCTTCCTTAAATATAAACAACAAAGTCGTAGAACTTTGAGGTTGCTTACTTATGCAACGTAAATCCTCACATTATCTTTAGGCCTTTGTATAGCCCTGTCATACAATATAAGCCCTAACTCGTCTTAAGATTCTGAGGTTGTCGTCCGTCACGACCTAAATCCTCACATCTTCCAGCTATTGGTGTGATAGTTTCACACGAATGTAAGCCCTAACTAATAAAATTAGCAGGATGAAACACTTAAACATTTCTCCTCAAAACTGAAGCCAAACATTAGGACAGCTTGGGAAGTCACCAGGGTTCTCCTCTGGATTCATGACATCCCCTAGCTCTTCATCCTTTGGATTCTACAAGAAAATGTTCCAAATTTGAACCAATCCTCTTTCATACGTTCAATCTCATTAAAGAGTCCTATCCTTTTGAAATCCTTGAACATAATATTTTCTGATTTTTATCGAGAGTCTTCTTAGGTGACTTTGGTCATTTAAGATGTAATTAACTATAGAGGCTTACCCTTATAGGAAGCATGTCCGATCCTAGCTTAATATAAACCCTATTTAATCCTTTATATTAAATAGGGGAACTTGTTGACAAATACAAAGGTTTCGCAGACCAAACAGACGTCATTCTTTCCTTAGTTTATTTGATCGAGTCTCATTCTCAAGTCTTGTGTTTATCCTTCGGGGTAGATACAACATTTGAGGTACAGTGCTCTTTCATTTTAAACTATGAAAAATATGGGGTCAGTTTGATCTCATACTTTTCTAAGCTTCAACGTCCTTCCGAAGCGGGCAACGGCTTCTTATAGCCAACTCCCCACAAACCCCACACTTTTCCTCATCGACAGCTTCTGGCGACTCAGCTGGGGACAAGATTTTCTCTCCATAAAAATCAGGAAATATTATCTCCACACATTGGTAATGTGTTCATGCCCCTCATGAAACAAATTACACTTCTTCTGTTGGCATACTTTACCCATTTATGTCTTGGGAAAGATGTCTCAACTCCTTAGACTTCAGGACTAGCTGTTCAACCATCTCTTCAGGACTAGCTGAGACTTCAGGACTAGCTGTTCAACCATCTTTGAATAGAGGGGTTCATAAAGCCATTAAGGACTCTTTAAATTTTTATGGGGTCGGACCCCCTAATAGGTGTGTTGGTAGACTAGTTCTACTTGGGCATTTCCTGCCACTAAATGGGTCCCGCACTGGGTCTTAAAATACTTCACATCTCCCTTCCAAATTTGATTTGCTATTCCGCAAATTATAACCAAATTGTGTTGTGCTACGCGCACTTTGAAACTTTCTTACATTAATTAAATTTTACACCCCTTAATTTCCTTAAAAATATACCCATAAATTAAGACCCGCCCGGTCTATGACCAGAGAAAAATATGTTGAGATTTTCATACCTATTTTATACTATTTTTGATGATATTGCACTTTAAAGAAATGTATTTTTTATGTTTTTTTTTTGTAGTAATGATGAATTAGGGTCAATGGAGCAAAAAGATGCAAAAAGTAGCAAATATGGAGCAAAAAGGACCAAAATGTGGAGATCTGAACTAGGGCACCGACGCCGCCATCAACGCCACCGACGATGAGTTTTTCCCGAGGCTACAGGACAAAATTCTCCAGAAGGCCGCCGACAGGGCCACCGAGGCCGCCGACGGCGATCGACGGTTATGTGTAATTGTGCATTGGATAAGGCCAAATTTTGGAGGGGTGCTTAAGCAACTCTTGGGAAAACTCATCCATATCCTTAAAGAGAAGATTTTGGCCAAAAATAGGAGAGTCTAGAGAGAGAAAGGAAGAGCTCTAGAGTTCTTGGAAGTTAGAAAGGTTCCATTAGAGTGTAAAAATTGTGAGGAATTCTTCGAGAGATTGTAAGAGTGGAGGGAAAGTGAGAGATTTCTTCCTCCTTGCTACTTCGAAGAGGAATTATGTGTGCTGTAAAGAAAAGAAGAGATTCAGATGAACTTCGAGGAGTTTTTTTCAAGAGAAATTAGAGATAAGTTTATTTATTTGTTGTAGTTTGTATGACTTTGAATTTATTTATGAATTCTGAGTTTTGTTGTGTTTTCTCCATGAGATCTGAGAAGTTTTCTCTGTCTTTCTCCTTATCTCGAGATTTGTGAAATGGTGATTTGAATTGGTGAAGCCATTAAAATGTTTAAGAAATTGTGATGATCTTTTCACTT
>NW_018234107.1:450897-454966 GCF_001263595.1 Phalaenopsis equestris
CTTTTCTAAAATCTTAGTTTGCAGTTCTAAACCACTCCCTATGGGATCGATATCTAGGACTCCATTAGAGCCCTATATTACTTGAGCGATACGTATACTTGCGTTGATAAGTGTGACTTTAACATTATTGAGAATTATACATTTATATCTTTATCGAATTAAACACAGATATATAAAGTCGCTGTCAGTCTACGGATCAACCTCTATTTTCAGTGCTTGCACTAAATATTACGAGGTTTTTGACTATATAGCTAAACCTAAAATTTTCTATTTCTAAAGCCTGCTACGATGGCCTATCCGATGCTGAATTTTTCGTGCAACCTGCCGATGAGTCACGAAGACCACAACATCGCTCCTACCATAAAATTTGGAGCCGGATTTGAGGATCTCGAAGTCATCCTCGGGAAAGCCCCATTTGTGGTAATGATGATTGCTGCTCCAAAAATACCAGAGCCGCCCGCAGAGTTCAATCTAAACTGCCTTCAAGACTTCTCTGCCTGCAAGAAGGCTAAAGCTGCTACCATCACGACACCCACCAAACCTGTCATCCCCACTGCTGCTAAGGGGAAAGAGGTAATGATTGTTGAAGACTCAACTGAGGGATTGGCTTTCCCGCCACCCATGTTTGAAATTGGATCAAGTTCGAAGACGGTACCACTGACCCAAACTCAAAAGAGGAACCGCAATAGAAGAGTTCAGAGGTCCATTAAAGCCCAGGCTCCCAAAGAGACACCCGATGAGGAGGAGCCTCATCAAGATGAAGAAGTGCTACCGGAAATTTATCCACTTCTACGAGGAAGTAGATTCCACCCTCTGACAGATACCGATGGATATGAGAGTATCCGAAGGATAGCTTTCGCATTGCCTTCACTTCATGGACACAGTGAGGAGAGAAAGAGGTTCACTCCTATACCGAAGAAGGTTGTTCGGTTAGCGAGTTACTTAAATGAGTAGGAGATGCAATTTCCCCTCGCATGAAGAAGGAAATTTTGAAAGGGGTCAAATCCGCCAGACAATCTCGTAAGGCAACTGGAGTACCACCTACTCGCATTCCCGTTTGGTTCCGTTTAGGGAACAGAGTTGATTATGCAATGATTACTACAGATTATGCTACCACCAGAACTACATGCCATCAACCGGCTAGGTCAAGAATGGGTCCGAAGATCTTACCCATTATTCGTGCAATCCCAGAGATAAAAACAAAGCGATTACCTGAAACTGTAGCAACTGTAGCCGGTCTGCACCACGGGGAGCATATTTTCCCTCGACATACTGATGTTTCTACTAAGACGCCCCGTCCTGAGACATCATTGTCAAAAAAGAAGAGGGTATGGGTACCCAAGGTCGCTGCACTGATACAGTTCAGTGAGCCTGCAGGACAGGAAGTAAAACTAGTGTCTGAAATATCTGACATCGTCGCGATAATAGCCAGCGAGATGGAGGAACAAGTAGAAGATATCCGTCAGGGTCCTCAAGATCTTAAAATAATTAAGGAATTAATAATTGAAGAGAAAGTTGATAAACCCAGGATTGAGATTTCCTAGTTAGCTCGAGAGCATGGAGTTTCCGTCGATAGTGACAATGAAGATTTTGATTACAATGATTACCTGGAGGAGCGTTTCATGGATTTCCATGTGATCAAAACTAGAGCCACCACGTCTGCACGTGAAGCTCAACCTCACACCGAAGAGAACATCGTAAATGAGCTGCATAGGGTTATCCTCCTAAGGGACGAGCAAGTTAGTAAACTGGAGAAAAGAATAGAAGAGATGATTACAGCTATGACCGCCATGGCCACCATCTTGGGGCAATCACAAGCACCGCGATTGGCTTCTCCAGAGATTAATCAGCCATAAATCATACATATCACAGATGAAAGAAGAGAGGCTACTTCAACAGACAAAGATGAAAAACCAAAGAAAGATTCTCCATCAGCTGCCATGCCAGAAATGGAATTCAAGCAAATGGTTGAACAAGTACGGGATGCCTTAGCCCAATCTATGGGCGGTGCATCAATTTTAAAGGGTAGACCTTACTCGAAGGAATTCGATGCCGTACCTTTCCCCAAGGGTTTTGTGGCCCCAAATTTCAAAATATTCGATGGGACTGGAAATCCTAGACAGCACATAGCACATTTTCGAGCCAGTTGTGGCAACACGAGAAATAATGAAGTTGTACTCTGCCAGCAGTTCGTTAACAGCTTATCAGGAATTACTTTTGACTGGTACGCTGACTTGCCCAACGAGTCAGTTAAAACATTTTTGGAGTTGGAACAGTTTTTTTTGAAAAGATTTGTGGGGCACAACGTCATGTTTCTATTGAAGAGCTCATGATGGAAAAGCAAACGCCTAGCAAAACTTTGGCAGACTATATTTTGAGGTGGAGAAACCTTAGCATGAAATGTGAACCTCAGCTACAGGAAAATCATGCGATTGAGATTCTACTCTCTACTCAAGAGCATTCATCTCAAGAGCATTCATGGACCAGTAACTTTTACGCTTAAGGGACTCACCATCAAATCCTTCAAGAAGCTACTCAGTAAAGCCAGCAGTCTTCAAGAATAAATAAAGCACATGGAGCCACATGAAAAGCTATGGTAACCAGAGTGTTCGAAAAGAAATCAGGAGTAGTAACAACCGTCGATAAAGGAAAGCAGCTGATAAAGATATATGCAGAAGAGCATCGCCAGTCTTTGTCAGAGTACTCTCAAAAACAGAACAGTCAATCCAACCAACGGTCGTCGCCTCAAGAGGGATGGGATCACCTTGAACAAGGGGTAAAAGAATGTTCATGTTAGAGCTACAAAAAGTTGTGTATCCTTTCAAGGATGAAGCTATACCTAAAATATTCAAAAGTCTGATGAAGAAACCAGAATTCAAACTACCTGATCCAAAGAAGCCCGAGGAGGTGGATAAGAAGAAGATAAGAAGAATGAACCAAACTATTGACCATACCACTGGTTGCTTGGGCACACTATAGAAAAGTGTTTGGTCTTTAAAGACTGGCTCGAGAGGAACCTTAAGAAAGAGAACATTACAGTCCCAAAAGAATTTTTAAAAGAACTTGAAAAAGGTTCCATAAACATGATTTAGGTCGAGCCAATCTCCCCAATTGATTCGTATGTCGGAATAGATGGATGGAGTACAACTTGAGATGAACTCAAGAGAGTCCTCAATCAAATACAGGATTCATCAAAGCATGCTCTTACAAATACCAGAGAAGAATGGAATGAGGTCTGGAGCAGATCGTCCAAGAAAATATTGAACAAGATACAGTCTGCGTCAAAACAAGCCTGCATTCAGAGTCCGCAACATGCCAAGCCTGAGATGAAGATTTCGTCAGAAGATTAGTCATCGTCAAGGACAAAGAACAAGAAGAAGAAAAACGTCACTGCAAAGATTGATAGCACGGGGGGGTAGGATAGGGGCTACCTCTACTAGATTGGTTGTCTCGGATTTGGGGAAGAAAATCCTCAAACCCTTGACTTTGTATGATTATCTTTTTGTCCCTTCGGGATCTTATGAATATAATGATTGTGATTTCGGCTACATTTTAACTGTTTTTGGTGATAACGTAACTGATTACGACCGATCTAGCTTCAATCTCAATTCCTAAAGCGATCCACAAATCGTACTCAAGTCTGATGAACTCGTTGTCAAGTGTCCAAAGAAGACATCAATAATACCGCTTACGACACGCATACGACAACACCGATAACGAGGAGCAAACTCTTGAGCATCATGGTACACTGCTTGCCATCAACTTAGATCTTTTTGAAAAAGAGGAAAAGACACTAAAAGATTCAATAATGATATCTCAAGGAGAAGAAATCACAAAAGTTAACTTAAGGAGCGGAAAAGTGTTACCACCAAGAACAACTCCAACAGATAAACGAAAACAGATAATGACTCGAGAAGAGATACCTCCACCTCCACCAGTGGAAGTACTACATGATCAAGATAAGATTGGAGGATCATACAAAGTAGAATACAATGTGCTAGCTCATCTTAGGAAGTTGCCTGCCCGACTAAGCATCTACGACGCTCTGATCCTGTCAAAGGAGATGAGA
>NW_018234107.1:455262-470894 GCF_001263595.1 Phalaenopsis equestris
GATGTTAAGATGATGTTAAGAGGATTCAACCAAAAGGGAGAAAGAGCCCTTGGATCAATTACATTGCTTATGAAGGTTGGAGAACTCGAAACAACCACCAAATTTCATATCATCGACGTCGAGACCTCTTTTAATGCTATACTAGGTCGATCAAGGATTCACAAACACAACATGGTTCAGTCGTCTCTACACCAATGCATTAAGTATTACAAAGAAGGAAAAGAATATTGTATTAAGAGAGATTTATAACCATTTTCAGTTCATGAAGTTGACATTCATGAAGATGCCGCCTACTATGCGCCTCCAAGGAAAAATATCTTTTCTCCTGTGAACATTCAGCTCAATTTCAGCAAGCTTCCACCACTCTTTTGCAACAACTTGGTGGGGGTGCTTTTAGTTCACGTACCTGAGGTTGAGGCTGGGGACATGGATGAGCAATAACCAATTTAATTGTTGAACGGACTAGGTCGACCATCAACATTGATGATGAAGAAAGAACAATTTAATTATTGAACGGACTAGGCCAACCATCAACATTGGTGATGAATATAGTTCTGAAGACAAGATAATGATGAAAAGACACAAGGAAGAGACCTCAATACGAGATATTCCTATAAGATACAGAGAAGAATGAATATGAAACAATGTATGATCAAATAAACCACTATGTGAATGCTATGACTCTTACTATGACCCTCCCTCAAAAGGTTGAGAGTTTAGAGGTCAAGGAAGTCTGTAGTGTTGGTTTAAAGCCGATAAAATTTTATCGTGATTCTACCTCTACTGAGCTTGAAAAATGTGTAAATTTGGATGTTGATTCTAATGAATTAATGGAATTGCCTTTTGGTTACTTCTCGCCTTGTGTTCAAAAGTTAATTCAACAGGGACACTTACCAAAATAAATACAATAAATTTTAACTTTTTAATTGAAACTATGAAATGGTAAAAGTTGAACTCCAAATTCATAAGAGGGTCTCGGATTTGGTACAGTTGGACCAGTCAATGATTATGAATTTTTTATGGTTGTTACTGGTGAGTCAGAAGAGGATTGTCTTACGACCCAGGCCTACATTTATAAGTTCTCTACTTAATGACGAAGAATCAGCAAAATTGATCAAACTTTTAATAGGATTCAAAGATTGCTTCGCATGAAGCTACAATGAAATGTCAGGACTTTCAGTAGGACTGTCAGCAGAGGTTGCAGTCCATAAACTCGGGGTGGACAGGAATATAACCCCAGTAAAACAAGCTCCCAGGAGAATGCGCCTCGAAATAGAAAAACAAGAAATCGAACAACAAGTCATCACCGAGGTGAAGAAATTAATAGACGCCAACTTTGTGAAAGAAGAGCAGTACCCCATATGGTTGGCTAATATTGTGCCCGTTAAGAAGAAAAATGCACAGATCCGCATTTGTGTCGACTTAAGAGATTTGAACAAAGCATGTCCAAAGGACAAGTTTCCACTACTTATACCAGAAATGATGGTGGATTTTGCTTCAACACATGAAATTTTCTCCTTCATGGACTGATCGTCGGGATACAACCAAATCAAGATGGCTCCCGAGGATACAACACTTACAGCTTTCAGAACACCGATTGGAATTTTCTTCTACACAGTGATGACGTTCGGCGACGTTCGGCCTAAAGAACGCCGATATCAACGAGCGATGACAAGGATCTTTGATGACCTCATTCACAATTAGGTGGAATGTTATGTGGATGATTTGGTCATCAAAAGCAAATAGAAAGAAGATCATTTGTACAATTTAAGGATCTTGTTCGAACGATTACGATAATATAATCTTAAGATAAATCTCTTAAAGTGTGCCTTTGGCATTACCTCTGGGAAAATTCTAGGGTTTGTTCTTCGTCATCGGAGTATCGAGGTCGACCCGGATAAGATTAAAGCTATCTTGGAAATGCCTCCCCTAAAACCTTGAAGCAACTACATTCCTTCTAGGGTAAATTGGCATATTTGAGACGCTTTATTTCTAATCTCTCGGGGAGGGGTCATTAATTAAAAAGGACACCAAATTTATTTGGGAAGAGAAATGTCAGCGGGCCTTTGAGTATGTTAAACAATATTTTATGACACCTCCTGTCTTGGCAGCCCCTATCCCAGGGAAACCATTGATACTTTATACTGTGGCTTTGGATGACTCTCTTGGAGCCTTCTTAGCCCAAGTCAATGATGAGGGTAAAGAAAATGCACTCTACTACTTGAGTCGTCGTCTAATACCGATGGAGATAAGGTATCCACCTATTGAGAAGCATTGTCTGGCGTTAATTTTTGCCGCCCAAAAGCTTAGACATTACATGTTTTCTCATAAAGTTACCCTAATCTCGAAAGTTAATCCATTGCAATATCTGATGACTCGACCAACACTCTCCGGACGTCTAGTAAGATGGTTAATGATCTTATTGCAATTTGATATAACTTTTGTTCCCCTCCGTGAATTCTCTAGTGTGCAACGCTAGGAAATGTACTTCGATGGAGCTTCGTCAGCCAGAAAAGACAAAGGATCAGACATAGTTATACCAGGCAAAGCAGGGATTGGTTTGATCTTTATCACGCTAGATAAAGGTATGTTGAGGTTCTCATACAACCTGACAGAGCCATGTACCAACAATGAAGCAGAATATGAAGCTTTAATCACCAGACTGGAATTGGCAATCTCAATGGATATAACAAACATTGTCATCTATGGTGACTCTCAACTTGTCATCCAGCAGGTCGCCGGACAATACAGAATTCTGAAACTAAGATTAGTATAGAACCATCATTATGCAATGAAGCTCCTAGAGCAAATTCCTGATGTGACTTTCTACCGGATTGCTAGGGGAGATAATGCCCATGCTGACGTTCTAGAAAAACTCACTAAGAAAATGACATGTCCTCCAGAGGATTCTATTGAAGTCACGGTGCAAGGAAGATGAGTCTTGTCTTGAAACCACTTCGAAACTCTACACAAACTTGGAAAAGAAGAAATAATAAATACAATTGCAGACATCAAAGAAGATTGACGCAAGCCATTAATAGAATATTTGCATACTGGAAAGCTTCCAGAAAATAAGTCTGAGGCACACCACATTACAAGAAGGTCTATGTCTTACGCCTTGGTAGGAAATGTTCTCTAGAGAAGATCGTTCGACCAAATGTGGTTAAGGTGTTTGAGCAGAGCCGAAGCACAGAATATTGTCAAAGAGGTACATGCCGGATTGTGCGGCACTCACCAGGCAGGGCCAAAAATGAAAATGAAGATCAAAAGACTTGGATATTATTGGCCAGCAATGATGTCTGATTGCATGGATACAGCCAGAAGATGTCACCAGTGCCAAGTCAATGGGGTGGTCTTACACCGTGGTTCTTACCCCAGCCTCCGAATATGCTACACCCAACCGTTGCCTCGAGGCCATTCGAGTGTTAGGGCACGAACGTAATAGGTCTGATAGACCCTCCATCTTCTAGAGGACACAGATTTATACTTGCCGCTACAGATTACTTCTCCAAGTGGGCAGAGGCAGTACCGTTAAGTGAGGTTATGACATAGCACGTCCTTCAATTTTTTAAAAGCCAAATCGTCTACCGTTTCGGAGTACCGTGAAGAATAATTTTCAAAATTGGGACAGCTTTCATAAGTACAAAGATCAACAATTTCGTCAGAAGACATGTGATAGATTGGAGATACTCTACGATTTACTATCCCAGAGCAAATGGTCTAGTTGAGGCTTTCAATAAAATACTGGTACAGATTTTAAAGAAAACACTGGATGAAAATAAAAGGGATTGGCACAACAAACTATTAGAAGCCTTGTGGGCCTACCGGACGACTTTCTGGACTCCCACTCAGTGTACACCCTATATGCTTATGTACGGAGCTGGAGGTCATGCTACTGCTAGAAATCCAGACACCATCTCTCAGAGTCGCCATTGCCAACCAACTCACAACGGAAGAAAGTGCAAAACTCAGACTTGAAGAACTGGAGAGTCTCGAGGAAAAATGACTAGAAGTACAACAACATTTGGAGCTCTACCAGGCAAAGATGGTGCAAACCTATGACAAATTGGTCCGCCCAAGGACATTCAAAATCGGTGACCTCGTGCTTGTGCTCAAAAGACCTATTCTTGCACGCCGCAAGATAGGTGGAAATTTTGAGCCAACTTGGGAGGGACCATTTGTCGTTGAGAAGGTCTATACAAGAAGAATCTACCAGTTAGTGGACTTTTAGGGCAAAAGACCTATGTTACCGATAAATGACGATACTTGAAAACCTATTACGCAACCTGACACTGCTTAATGCCGCTTGCCTCTGCTTGCTTTGAAACTTTGAAACTTTGATTATTTTAGGGTTATCTATGTGGCCAATTGTCTATAACCGGGTCCAAATTTTGTAATTAACTCCATTATAATGAAAATTTTGAGAAAAATTTCGAACGTCACATGTTCTCTTTTCTACTTTTGATTTAATAACCTACTGAATTAAAAGAAACTCACGCATAAAATGAATAATTCTCTTCACCAAAACAAACTAAAATTTACTTTAATAAATACTTTGTTTTGTTCTTGTTCATGCCAAGTTTCGGCCCATTGACGTTTTTCCTGTCGTATGCAGAAAAATGTCAGGACAGAGGCTGATCTTTATTTTCAAGGATGGCTGGAGCCTCACACTAAATGAGGGTTGAATGAGGAGATGACACCGCAGGGCGATATCATAGACTTCAACATGGATTTCAACTAGGTTGATATGGACTACGAAGGTCCTCTAATGGATGTAGTCAACAGTAAAGAGAAGGGGGGACTGCCTTCACTGTTGAGGGTAACCACTTAAGACAATGTGTCACGCAAGGGTAAAATGTGATAGCAGAATGAGATCCGATGGAGGGGCCCAGCCGTCTGCCCTCCATGGTAGCTACACCAACAGGGGACCTGGTAGCCGCCTATAATGAACGATTACCAAATACTCAGCTCCGCAGGACGCAGCGTAGAAATGCCAGCCGAAAGAAGCAGAGAGTCTTTCTATGACAGGAACGCAACCGCCAGAGAGACATGAACAATTTGCTAAACCCTATTCCTGAGGGACATATTTACGACCCAGATCTGAGAGAAACTTCTGTCAGCCTGCCCACTATGGATGAAGAGTGAAGATTTATGATAGATTCAGATGTGCTCCCAGTTTCATATATCTTATGCAAGGGTTGCCCAACATGCAACGTTGAGGTACCAGCCGGGACATCAGTAACGGGCGCATTTGTAGAATGCCCAGATTGCAACGTTCTGCATTTACAGCACTTCAGTACATTGAAAGAATACACTTCAAGCACCAACAGGTCTCAGAATTCAGACCATGGAAGAGCCATACATCGCACTAGGGAAAATGGAGCCCAGGGTCATACATCCCACTAGAGGCTGAATCTCATGTTCCAGATCAACCAGTGCCAGTTTAGGTTCCCGCCAATGCTTGAAGGAAGGAACGCCCGCGACAACTGCTGACTCATGGTATGATAGAATACTACAAAATAACTCAAGTAAATAAAAGAGAATTTGAGTTTTATGAAGAAGTTCAAGGGGAGTTCATCAACATATTGGAAGACTTGGAGCTATATACCAGGATTTTTTCTGAAAGTGATGAGAAAAGCATTCTGGACTGTATCTTCCATTTGAGGGATAGAGGCCAAGCGGGCCTTCTCATGGAGAGGACATATTCCGAGCCAAAGAAATGGATGAGGAGAAAGGGAAGAATCACCATCGAATGTGGCTGTTGCTACAACTTCAAGAACGACAGACGGGGGAATCCTCAGATATGACCAAGTAGATTTGCTGCCACCAATGATAAAGTGGATGGTCAAGAGAATGGTCAAGTTGAATATTTTACCTGCTACTTGCATTCCCAATAGTTGCATCATTAACATTAATGAAGAGGGTGACTGCATTCTCCCACACATCGATCATCATGATTTTGTGAGGCCTTTCTGCACAGTCGCGTTCATGAGTAAAAGCAATATTATATTTGGAAAAGAAATTGATGTCATTGACCCCGGCGAGTTCAGAGGAGCTGTGGAGATTCCATTGCCAGTTGGTTCAGGTTTGGTCCTGAAAGGCCACGGTGCAGACATTGTCAAGCACTGCGTTCTAGGGGTACGACACCGTAGGGTGTCTGTAACCTTCCACAGAATGGACGACAGTAAAATACCGTATGGATTCCATGGATTCCCAGAATTGGAGGAGTTACTTCCATACGAGCTATGAGAAGGTTGTACCTCTAAGTACATGCAAAGGGAACTCTTATCCTAGAGCATGACTTAGAAGGTCTGCTTGATCAAGAGCTTAACACACCTGGTACAGAGGGATCACCTTTTCAGCATCATGATATGCGTCTGATTTCATTCAGTCTACAATGTATTCACAGCATGAGATGTTCTCAATGTATTTCGACATGGACTACATAATGTTCCTTTTGAGGCGTTAGCCTATGTTTGATCTATGACATCTCTGTTGGAGCAAATTAATGAAAATTTCTCTCAAGTTGTGCCTTTTTGTCAATTGCCTTTTTGTGCGATGGATGAAAGCCGCAAACCATACGTTGGTTCAAAATTTCAATGAACGAAGAATGAAATAACAAATCTTCAACAATACATAAGCAATAAATATAAAGAAAAATAATCACAAATGAGTAAATAACAAAACAAATTTCTTTTAAAAAATCAACCAGTTAAAATCAAAACTTTAAAAGTATATTTTGAAAAATTAAATGTGAAAAACAATAAGAAAATGAAATAAACCTGTTGAGCGGATTCTTTCATTTTCAGAATTTCCTACTCTTTGTGCGCGCAGCACAACCATCGTTATCTACACTAACTCTCTGCACATCCCCACATAATTTTACATTCTACATAAAAAAACTCACAAAGCTTTATAGATCTTCTTCAATAGGATCAACCTTTTCACGTGATACATTCCTGCAAATTCAACACTACAAACTCTCTTTTGAGAATTGACCTACATTTCAATTCTCATTTTCGAATCAGTCCTACATTTATGATTCATTACATTCAAGGTCGGTCCTTACATTCCTACACTCACTTTTGAGAATTGACATACATTTCAATTCACATTTTCACATTTCTCATTCATTACATTCAAATTCGGTCCTTACATTCCAACACTCTCTTTTGAGAATTGACCTACATTTCGATTCTCATTTCCTAATTAGTCCTACATTTCTGATTCATTACATTCAAGGTCGGTCCTTACATTCTGACACTCTCTTTTGAGAATTGACCTACATTTCAATTCTCATTTTTGAATCAGTCCAACATTTCTGATTCATTACATTTGAGGTTGGTCCTTACATTCCGACACCCTCTTTTGAGAATTGACCTACATTTCAATTCTCATTTTGGAATCAGTCTTATATTTCTGATTCATGACAATCGAGGTCGATCCTTATATTCCGACACTTTCTTTTGAGAATTGACATACATTTCAATTCTCATTTTTACATTTCTGATTCATTACATTCGAGGTCGGTCCTTACATTCCGACACTCTCTTTTGAGAATTGACCTATATTTTGATTCTCATTTTCGAATCAGTCCTACATTTTTTATTCATTACATTTGAGGTAGGTCATTACATTCCAACACTCTTTTTTGAGAGTTGACATACATTTTAATTCTCATTTTTACATTTCTGATTCATTACATTCGAGGTCGGTTCTTACATTCTGACACTCTCTTTTTAGAATTGACCTATATTTTGATTCTCATTTCTGAATCATTCCTACATTTCTGATTCATTACATTTGAGGTAGGTCATTACATTCCAACACTCTTTTTTGAGAGTTGACATACATTTTAATTCTCATTTTTACATTTCTGATTCATTACATTCGAGGTCGGTTCTTACATTCTGACACTCTCTTTTTAGAATTGACCTATATTTTGATTCTCATTTCTGAATCATTCCTACATTTCTGATTCATTACATTTGAGGTCGGTCCTTACATTCCGACACTCTCTTTTGAGAATTGACATACATTTCAATTCTCATTTTTACATTTCTGATTCATTACATTCAAGGTCGGTCCTTACATTCCGAGACTCTCTTTTGAGGATTGACATACATTTTAATTCTCATTTCTACATTTCTGATTCATTACATTCGAGGTCGGTCCTTATATTCCGACACTCTCTTTTGAAAATTGCCATACATTTCAATTCTCATTTTCATATTTCTGATTCATTACATTTGAGGTCGGTCCTTCTATTCCGACACTCTCTTTTAACAATTGATAATACATTCCAATTCTCATTTCTAATTCAACTACCCTTGAGGTCGGTCCCACATTCCGACTCTCCTCTTCTGAAGTTGATACTTAAATTTCATTTCGGGATCAGTTACTAAACTCTGGTTCCCTTCTTTCAAGGTCAGTACCTAATTCCTGACTCTCTCTCTTTTTAGGATCGATATCTAAATTTCAATTCCTACCTCGGGGTCAGCACTTGCATACTGGTTCCCATTCTAAAATTTCACATTCTAAAATTTCATAACTCAAAGTCCACTTTCCAATCCCCGGCGAAAGTCCCTACTTCTTGACTTGATCGAACACTCACCTGCTAATTCCCAAGCAGAAACAAATCACACACATAACTCTATGCATACTTCCGGGTCTTTTGACTTAGGAGTTTATATTAGTTTTTGTTGATATCGTCGGTCAACGCCAATACGCGTCGTGTGCTTTCCCAACACTCTACTCCCAGCACCCCACACCTTATAGGGGTCCATTTATTGACCTCATTTTTTGTTGAGGTTTAGTTTTTTCCTCTTTAGTAGCCTAAGTTCTAGTGATAGGACTTCCCTATTGATTATTCTTAGAAAACTAGAAAAGGCACCATCACTATTAGAAATTCTACCCTCTTCTTTGCTCAACTTGAAGTTCCACATATTGGTCTCAACCTCTAAATACTTAGTAGGTGGGGTCACTATGGGGGAAACTCAAGATGAGTCACCCTTAGGACTGCTGGACCTTAGGGTTGACGACCCTGTGTGTTGGTCTGGATCTAGTTCACTCACTTGCACCCACTTTTACTCACAACCCTAAAACTCAGATTTTGTTGACTTTGATCCTTTGATCTTTTGGGAAACTCATGTAGATAGTCCCCTAAACCTACTAGCCCTAGGGCTATGTTTTAAGTAAGACCAGTACATAGAGGACCCAAAATGGGATTTCCTTTGGTCCATGGCTCATTTAGGGTGATTAGCTACCCAATCGTACCAAAAATACCCATCTTGACCTTTTGCCCCTAAACACCCCTAAATTACCTAAACACCCTTGAAAACCTAAACTTGGCCAAAATTCCCAAATTTAAAAACCCTGAAGTTTACCCAAAATACCCAAATTTGATCAAAGTTCATTTTAAACCTTTTGAAAACCTCCAAATTATCCAAAATTACCCAAAATCTCCAAAATGGCCAAATTACCAAAATACCCCTCCATAGCCCAAAATTCCAAAAATTCCAAAGAAAATCCCAATAAATCTCAAATATTCCCAATTTCATTCCTCTCAACTACCACATGACCCAATTTGGCCAATTTGACCATCTATAAGCAAAATCCCCAAATTTGCTTTTAATGACCCAAATTTTCCCAAGTCCAACTCAAATGTCCATCAATTTGATCTCAATTGACCCCAATTTCTATCCTAAACTCAAATTAACTTTTTATATGGCCAAACTATACCAAATCCAAGCCTAATTGGCCCACGATTTAAGCCCAATTTTTGAGTTAGTTTAAAGCCCCAATTTTGGCCACTTGACCTAATCTCACCAAATTGAACCCATGGCCTAGTCAATTGGCCCCAATTAATGTTGAAAAAATCTTGATAACATTCCTATACATAAAAGTCAACCATCAATTGGCCTTGGTGAAGCGTCAAATACATTTGATTTTGGCCTAAATCCAAAATTCTCAAACTTAGCCCCAAATTGGCTAAGTCCCCAAATTGCACCCAATTGATATCCTTAACCTCCAAATTGGCATCCAATTCATGCTGGAAACACTTCATGAGGTCCCTATTGACCATTTACAGCAATCAATTTGGACTTAGCCCAAGGCTAACCCAAGTTAGACTCAAGCCTAGCCCAACATGACCAAATTGACTAAAATTCAAAATTTCCTCAAATTGACTCTTCAGTTGAGCTCAAAACCACTTCCATCCTTCACCAAAGTTGTTCCTTATGATCATCTACAACAAATAAAATATTTAATTGGGCCAATTGACATGGCTAGTATAGACCAAACCCAAGACTTGGTCATTTGCACCCACTTGGACCCATGCAATAAATGTGACCTAACCACCCTAAAGCAACCAAATTAACTCCACCACAGCCATTAGGTTACCCCTAAGGCTGAGCCAAAACCCATCTAACCACCTAAACTAAGCCATGGACCAAGGGTCACCCAAATTAAGGGATCTTATTTCCAAAAATACATGTGCTTAAGATATCTTTGCCAAATCAAAACACATTTGCATTAAATTGTTGTAATGGATTCCTCTGGATGCCTTGAGCACCTAGCCACCTACCCGGGCCAGCCGGCCAGCCTAATGGCCGAAAAAGCTCAAAACTGAGAGACACCCCCATGGGACTTCACCCAAATCAAGCCTAGAGGCATATTCTTTCAAATCAAATTGAAGAGCTCCTCTGCCCTCCACCTAAGATCACAGTGCACCCAAACTTATGCCCTGAGAGCCACCCTATGGTCATTTTTTATAAGAACTCACCTCCACGGCCATGGGAGAGGTACTTAAGATTTTCTTAAAGAGAGCTTCCAAATCACTCACAGAACTTCCTTGAGATCTCCACAACCCATTCCAATGACTCCACTGCCTTGATTCCCCCTATATAACCCTAATTTTGAACTTAAAAATTAGGGCAGAAAAAGGACATCCCTAAAATCTCCACCAAACTTCAATTGATTATGCCCACACTTTCACAACAACAAGAGAAGACAAAGCCCCATCAAATTACCCTCTTAAATAGCCTCCACCATAGCTCTAGACCAGCTCTAGACCAACACCTCAACACCTGAAATCGAGCTTGGTCAAATTCATTCCTAGGCGTTACACCATAGCAAGAGGCTTAATCCCTAGCCTCCTTGGACCCCAAAAAATGTGTCAAGCACCTCTGATTGAAGCTTCCCTTCTCAGAGCAAAGGTATAAAACTTCTCCTCCTCCCGAGCCTATTTTGATTCTCCATTTACTCGGGCTTGATTTCATGACACATTAACCATGGATGTGTTCGTCTCTCTTAGACGAACATTTTAAAAAAAAAATTCACTTAATTTGGTTGAAAAATGAGAGAGATCATAAGCCTTGAAGGTGGACAGTTCTCGGCCTAAGCAATTGGAGACGATGACCACGCGACGTCCGATCACACGTGTATCGAATGGATGGCCAAGATGAAGCCGGACAACGCTTCTTTACAGAAACAACGGGATGTGTGGTTGCTGGCATGGATGCAGGGTCAAATAAGAGTGCGTCGCGTGGAGTTTCGGAGCCGTCGTAGGATGACGGGGCGCCATGTGGATAAGTAGAAAAATAGGGCTTTTTCTATTTATTTAAACTCCCTTAACTTAGAAAATCCATAACTTTGTGTAGAAAATCACAAAAATAAAATAAAAATACCCTCTTGCTCAGTGAATAGAGGAGAACAATGTGGAATAAATTTCAAGTTCATTTGATGCATGCTTTATTTTTAATTAATTAAATATTGTCTTGAATCTTTTGATTCTCCATGCATATTGACACATCACCTTGGCTTGAAATTTTGGCATGTTGTAGCGTCTATCAAGGGAAACATCCTCTGATTTTTCCAAAGTCAGAGGAGGTTCTTATACAGAGATCTATATTTTTCAAGTTCTTGCACATTATTTCCTTAAAATAATCATGGAAATTAGCATATTGATTAGAAAATTTTAAGAAAATTTTGGAAGGTCCACCATGACCAGAGAAGCTTTTGGAAATGATTTTATAGGTCAAGTCATTTAAAATGCACTTAATTTTTACAAATCCCAAATCATTAATATAATTAATTTTTGAAAATATAAGCATTTAAATCACTTGATTTTTGATCTCCACTGTGGTTTATGATCCAGATAACTCATTTATGATCCCCACTGTGGTTTATGATCCAGATAACTCACTATAAAAAATTCAAAATATTTTGAGTTCATTTGATAACTTAAGTTGATTTTAAAGATAAATATCACTTTTGAAATTTAAATGATTTTTTAAAATCAAAATATAACTCATAAAATTATGAAAATTAGTTTTTTGAGTTCTCTGTCATCAGGGGTATTTTCTAAAAATAAAATAATATTTAAAACAAAAACTTGATTTTTAGCCCATTTTAAATATTTAAAGCCCATTTTAAATATTTAAAATAATAAAATTCATGGAAATGATCTAAATTGCTTCCTAATCACTTAGGAACAATTAGAATATTTTTCCTGATTTTTCACTTAGGAACAATTATCCTAATCACTTAGGAACAATTAGAATATTTTTCCTGATTTTCTAAAAAAAGATATTGAATTTCAATACTTAAAAATAATTTTTAAAAGCTAAAAATAAGTTTTACATCATACTCAAACGTCAAAAGGTAAGGTAAAAGGAATTATTTAGGAAGCATGGAGAACAAAACTCCTTTGAGTTCTCTGACCTCAGAGAGATTTTTCTAAAATACAAAACTTAATTTTCACCATTTAAAATATTTTATTTTTATTAAATAACCTATAATTTAAAATAATTTAACATTAAATAATTCTAGTAAATCACAGAGAATTCGAAAAATCATGAAATTTGGTCCAAAGGCTTCGTTGGTCTAGGTATACCTTCAAAAAAAATTTCAAAGGATTAAAGTTTACCTTGGTCAAGTTAGGAATTTTCTTTGAAAAGTCCTATTTTTACATGAAAACAATTATATAAAATAAATTAAATTTTGAAAAATCACATTTTCTCCTTTGATGTCTTAATTGACCTATGAATGAGGCCTGATAAAAGTTTCAAAGTCATTTGAATTGAAATTGATAAATTATGAAGTGTTAGAGCCTTAGAGCCAAATGTGCAATTTTGGAAATTTAGCCTTAATTAACATTTAGGCTTAATTCAAGGAGATAATTGATTAATTTGATGTTTGAAACACAAGAGGTTAATTGATAGAAACCAACCTCATTCTCTCAACTGAAAAGATAAGTTAATAAATTTCTAAATTATTAAAAATTTGGGAGTTTATTAAAATAAAAAGAACCTTGGACTTAGGGGTATGACTTTTTAAGTCAATAAGTAATCAATTTAATACCCCTATTTGATTTTCAAATAAAATCCAAATCCAAATCATAAATTATAATCATGAATCATGACCACTTAAAGCTTAACCCTTTTCAAAACTAAGTAAGATACTCACCTAGGTCTTAAGGGCTTAATGGTGACTTAGGCTAATTTCACTTATCCATTTCTTCTCCTTCCTCACTAGTTAGAGAAATAAACATAATCAAACATCCTTGAAACACCACTAAGCCCAATTAGGATTAAAAACTTGGTAAAGTGTTTAGGTTACATTAACTTGCCCTTCAGGAGAATTCACTCACATAATTTTCAAATTAAATGATAAATGGTAATTACCTTTTTCTTAGGAATAATTGAAACATCAATGTTCACCGAGCATTAGAAGTATTCACAGAATGAATCATTAAGTAACATAATAAGTTTAAACAGACTTGTTTTCACCAGTTAGTGAGAGGGAGGCATGGACCTGCTTCCTCCTCCTAACTTGTTCGATACCTCAAAGGCCCATTAAACTTAATATATTTTGCCTAATGAGATCATCCTTAATCAAATTGTTAAGAACTCATCAAAACATAACATAGAGTTAGGAAAACCACTAGAACTTTACTTTTCCTGCTCTCCATAAATGCCCTAACATGCATTTTAAGTTTCAGGTGGTGGAACGAGAAGACTCGTCAGGTACGCTTTTACAGTTTACAGTACCGTCTTTCTTGTGCTTTTTCCCTTACATTCTTCTCTTTATGCTTAAGTAAAATTTGTATTTTATTTCCATTTACTTACATGTATGAAAACAACATAGACTTGCATGTTAATGAAAAACAAAAACCAAATCTAAAATCAACCAAGATAAAATCCACCGCCACAACATTCAAAATATAGAACAACTCAAAATTTAATCACAAACATCACACAAAACTACAACTGCAACTAAATTAAGATGTTTCTATCGGATGATCTGGAATCCCTCAGAGGAGGTAACCTACGGTTGCTAACGAGGCTTCCCATGGTTTAAATGAAATTATGAAACTCAATAAGTTGAGTTTAGTAAGTTCATTTGGACTAAGTGAATCCAATAGAAAATAGTGGTGCCGGAACAAGGGAACCGTAGGATCCTAACTGCTGTCGCTCTAATCAACTTTAATATGCCCTCATAAAATTTAAAGAACTTCAACCACAAAGCCACTTGATTTGAAATTATAACTTGACACACTAGAAAACTCACACTCGTCATGGTGAGGAGCTTGGAGCTGGCATGGTGGGCAGCACAACCATCTTCAACAGCAAAACCTGTCTTTCCCAGCTAAACCAATCTTCCTTCCTTAGATATAAACAACAAAGCCATAGGACTTCGAGGTTGCTTGCTTATGCAACGTAAATCCTCACCTCGTATATCCCTGCTATACAATATAAGCCCTAACTCGTCTTAAGATTCCGAGTTTGTCGTTTGTCATGACCTAAATCCTCACATCTACCAGGCTATTTATGTGATAGTTTCACATGAATGTAAGTACTAAATAATAAAATTAGCAGGATGAAACACTTAAACATTTCTCCTCAAAACTGAAGCCAAATAATAGGATAGCTTGGGAAGTCACCAGGGTTCTCCTCTAGATCCATGACATCCCCTAGTTCTTCCTCCTTTGGATTCTACAACAAAATGTCTTTCACACCTCTACGTCCGATCTCATTGAAGAGTCCTACCCTTTGAAATTCCTTGAAGATAATATTTCTTGATTTTTATAGAGAGTCTTCTTAGGTGACTTTGGTCATTTAAGATGTAATTAACTATAGGGGCTTGCTTTTATAGGAAGCATGTCTGAACCTAGCTTAATATAAACCCTATTTAATTCTTTATATTAAATAGGGGAACTTGTCGGCAAATACAAAGGTTTCGCGAACCAGACGGATGTCATACTTTTTTTAGTTTATTTGATCGAGCCTCATCCTCAAGTCTTGTGTTTATCCTTCGAGATAGATACAGGGTTTGAGGTATAGTGCTCTTTCTTCTAAACTATAAAAAATATGAGGCCAGTTTGATTTCATACATTTCTAAACTTGAACGTCCTTCCAAAGTGGGCAACGAGATTTTGATTCTGGTGACCGACAGCTTCTTACGGGCAAACCCCACACCAAAAATAGTGGCGACAAGATAATTTTTACCTCGCGGACAAGGCGTTATATTAAAGATTTTTCAAAAATTACTAAACCTCTATGCCAACTATTAGAAAAGGACAAAAAATTTGAATTTACTAAAAACTGTTTAAATGCCTTTGAGTTATTAAA
>NW_018234107.1:471927-472396 GCF_001263595.1 Phalaenopsis equestris
ATGCCGAGAGTGATTATCACTGACGAATGATCCCATTTTAGAAATAAATACATTAAGAGATTGGCAGAAAAATTTAATATTATTTATAGAATCTCTACTTTCCTATCACCCTCAAACTAGTGGGTTAGCTGATGTTTCTAATAGAGATATTAAACAAATACTTGAGAAGACTGTAAACCCTAGTAGAATAGATTAGTATATTAGACTGAACACTGCATTATGGGCTTACAGGACTGCTTATAAAACTCCTATTGGTATGACACCTTACAGGTCGATTTTTGTAAAGACTTGTCACTTACCAGTAGAATTAGAGCATAAAGCATATTGGGCGATCAAAGAATTTAATTATAATTTGAAAAATGTTGGTGAGAAGAGATTGTTACAAATGAATGAATTGGAAGAATTAAAAAATGAATCTTATGATAACAACAGAATTTATAAGGAGAAACTAAAATTATGACATGATCGG
>NW_018234107.1:472406-473228 GCF_001263595.1 Phalaenopsis equestris
GAACTTTGAACCAGGACAAGAAGTTTTGCTTTACAATACTAGGCTGAAGTTATCTTCTGGGACATTGAAGTCTCGTTGATTAGGACCCTTTACTGTGACTCGAGTTTATACTTACGGAGCTGTTGAAATTGAAGATCAAAAGACTGGAATAGATTTAAAGCAAATGGACAAATGGACACAGATTAAAGTGAGGGTAAAAGACCAAACCGTATTTTGAGGGTAAAAGACCAAATTTTAAAGAGGTTTTAATGGTCAGTCAATCTGAATAATATCTTAATAGGTCAGGCTGACGACGTTAAACCAAGCGCTTTATGAGAGGCAACCCATAATTATCTTTATTTTTATCGTGATTATAGTGTTTTTGTTTGAAATTATCATTAGTTTGTGGTAGTATTGAACTCTACTACTCTTATTTACCCTTGAATCATCATAAAAATTGGATCCATAGAGAAAATTGGAAGGCATTCGGACCAGAGCAAACTGTGAAATTTTCGTCTTAGGCGCCGACAACAGGCTCGACGTCTCCGACGACGGGCTTTTCTCGAAAGTCCAGAAAATTAATTTTAAAGGCGAGAACGGCGGGATGACGGTTTCCGGAGTTTGAAATGATGGTTTTTGGCGGTTTTAGGCGGGCAATTGCTGATATTAAAGGAATCATTCCTTCAATTTGTATGCATAGAATTCATATGCAAGAGAACTACAAACCCAGGGTTGATCCTCAAAGGAGACTGAATCCTATTATGAAAGAAGTTGTTAAGAAAGAAATTTTAAAGTGGTTAGATGCTGGAATTATCTACCCTATTTTAGATAGTGCATGGGTTA
>NW_018234107.1:473432-474053 GCF_001263595.1 Phalaenopsis equestris
GATGGATATATTGGTTATCACCAAATACAAATATCTCCTGAGGATCAAGAGAAAATAACTTTTACCAGTCCTTATGGTACTTTTGCTTTTAGAAGGATGCCCTTTGGTTTATGTAATGCCCCTGCTACATTTCAAAGACGTATGATGACATTTTTTTGTGATTTAATTGAAAAAAGGGATTGAAGTATTCATGGATAATTTTTATGGAACTTCATTTGACTTATATTTCGAACATTTATCTAAAGTTCTTAAGCGCTGTGAAGAAACAAATTTAGTCCTTAATTGGGAAAAATGTCAATTTATGGTAGCAGGAGGAATTGCATTAGTCATTAAATATCAGAAAATAGTATGTAAGTAGCTCCTGCTAAAATTCAAGTGATCGCTAATTTACCTTATCCAACAAATGTAAGGGAAATAGGAGTTCTTAAGGGGAGTTCTTAAGGACATGTCTTAAGGACATGTTGGATTCTACAGGCGATATATTAATGACTTTTCAAAGATTGCTAAGTCTTTATGCCACTTACTGGAGAAAGATGCAATTTTCAATTTTGATAAGGAATGCATAAAAGCTTTTAATTTATTAAAAGAAAAATTAATCACTGCACCAATTATAGTTTCACT
>NW_018234107.1:474272-474934 GCF_001263595.1 Phalaenopsis equestris
TACTTAATGAAAAAGAAGGATGCTAAACCTAAACTTATAAGATGGATTCTTCTTTTGCAAGAATTTGATTTTGAAATAGTAGATCGAAAGGGGACTGAAAATCAAATTGCTGATCATTTGTCAAGGCTTGAGTTAGAAAAACGACTCTATCATGAAAAAGAAATTAATGAACATTTTCCAGATGAAAAATTGTTCACTATTAATGAGTGGTGTGTTCCATGGTATGTCGACATTGTGAACTCGACAATGTCGACATTGTGAACTTTATTGTTAGCGATATTGTACCCTATGGAATGACATATTAACAAAAGAAAAATTTTTTTTCTGAACATAAGACTTATTTTTGGGATGACTCATTTTTATATAAACAAAGAAATGATCTAATTATTAGAAATGATCTAATTATTAGAAATGATCTAATTATTCGAAGATGTGTACCATTAGAAGAAACTTATGAAGTTATCCAAAAATGTCATAATTCTGAATTTGTGGAACATTTTTATGTTGATAAAACAACATAATTTTACAATCTGGATTCTATTGGCCTACAATTTTTAGAGACGTTAATGCTTATATCAAAACTTGTGATAGATGTCAACGAGTAGGCAATATTTCTAGAAGAAATGAGATGCCCCTCAATTATATGCTAGAAGTTGAAATAT
>NW_018234107.1:475229-475512 GCF_001263595.1 Phalaenopsis equestris
CTATAGGAATGTCCCCATATAGACTAATATTTGAGAAAGCTTGTCACTTACCAGTTGAACTTAAGCATAAAACATATTGGGCAATTAAAGAGTTCAATTATAATTTGAAAGATGTTGGTGAGAAAAGATTATTAAAATTAAATGAGCTTGAAGAGATAAGGAATGAGTCTTATGAAAGTGCCAAAATTTATAAAGAAAAGATGAAGATATGACATAATCGAAGGATTCTTACTAAAAATTTTCAGTCAGGGCAACAAGTTTTGCTATATAATACAAGGTTAAG
>NW_018234107.1:475555-479050 GCF_001263595.1 Phalaenopsis equestris
GATGGGCCCATTTGTTGTGATACATTTGTTGTGATAAAAGTTTATCCTTATGGAGCTGTGGATATTAAAGATCCAAAGTGTGAGAAAATATTTAAAGTTAATGGACATGACTGAAACCTTATTTTATATGGGATCGGCATAAACTTAATGATTGAATGATTTTGGGTCAACCAGAATAAGCATTAGTTACGTCGGGCTGATGACGTAAAACCAAGCGCTTTGTGGGAGGCAACCCATAGTTATCAGTGTGTTTTTATTTTAATTGTTGTTTTGTGTGTGATTAAGAAAATTGGGGTAGTAATTTTGAAACTATTATGTGTTAGTAAAGATTTTAAGACTTTATTTGGTGACCAAGACATGTTAAAATAAGAATTTGGATGTGAAGTTGACTAGCGCAAAAATGTGCACTTGTGCATATCCGGCGCTTAAGCGCGGTCGTTTAAACACATGTGCAAAATTAATATTCTATAAGGTTTAACTGCCAATTAGTTTGTAAGAATGTGCCAAGGCAGTTTCTAAACGTGTCTAAGAGTTATTGGAAGGATTTAAGCCTTTAAATAGAAGGGTTTTGTGAAGTAATTTCACCCGGATCATTTATATCCCTAAAAGTCTAAGAGAAAGTGATATTTAGAGAAAATGTCTTCATGGGAGAAGGATTTGAAGAACAAGGAAAAAACCATGAGGAAAAGGTTCATTAGTCAAAGTGCACAAGAGATTTATAACGGTTTTCCTAGCCGTTAGTATTGAAGGGATATCAGACAAAATCAACAAAATGGAAAATACTATGGCTTTATTGGAGACCAAAGTACTTGAGCTGCATGCACTTCTAGAGCATATTGGATGGCAATTGAAGATGCAATTTAGCTACACAAGTTATATAGAGCAAGCGAATAAGGCGATGTTCATAAAGCAGAAGTGGATTAAAGAAAATAGTATCAGAGCTCGTCACCACTGTCCGTTTTATCAACTCTATATTCTTGGAGAGACTAATGAAAGACAGAAATTTGTTCCTTTGAATGAAGAACAGAATTAAGTTTAGTGTTAGAATTTGTGTGTTAAAAGTTATTGATTTCAAGTGGTTTAGTGTTTAAGTCTTATTTTTAGTATTTATGACTTCTTTATGTGTAATGATTGTTGTGTATTTGTATTTAGGAAAATTTTCTCATCCAAGTCTATTTGGAGTGAGAATTAAGTGTTTAAAGGTATTTGTACTTGTTTGTGAATTAATATAAGTTTGTTCGTGTAAAATTTGTGTTATTTTTAGCCTCAAATTGAGATAGTTATTATGGAGAATTTTGAGAGAGAGGGGAGTTATAGGAAGTTGAAAATAGTCATTTAAGTGCTATGAGACCATTTAGGGGTGATTTACTTAGGCAAATAGTGCATTTTAGTTTAATTTGAAAGTTTTGAAAATCGTTCACTGGCACCTAAGCGCCACATCTCGCGCTCAAGCGCAAGCCAATCCGAGAGGGCCGAGAGGCAGGCGCCTAAGCTCCATTTACCAGCGCTTAAGTACTGGTTTATGAAAACCAGTTCGTGGACGGTTAAAAGTGAAAATTTGGCCTGAAAATCACCATTTTTACACCTCCCGTCACCTTCAACCTCTCAAAATCATGATTTTGGAAGGCTAGGGCACATCTAAAGTGATGACTTCTTGGTAAAATCAAGTGAAATTTGCTAGATCCAAGTGTCTTTAGGTAAAAGCTTTACTTATATGGAAAAATTTTGGATGTTCACCATGTATTTTGAGCACATTTGGAGAAATTCGAAAATTCACTATTCATGGTGAAAAATGAGAAAAAGATCTATGGAAATTGCATGGGAAGTGTAGATTATACTTTGGAAGTTTAGTTTAGTAATTTAGACTTGATTTTTGAAGTTATTTTTGGAATTTATAAAATTTGTATAATGACACCAAGAATGAAGAGAAGTAAAGGAAAGAGCCCTTTCGATTCGAGTAAATATGTTAGTTTGAAGGCTCAGGATCAGTACAATGATGCGTTGCAATCACAAAAATTGATTCAGGAGCGGTGTTTTAGGAATCTTGGTGGAGAGATAGAGGATTTGATCGTTCGCCGACAGTGGGGACGATTATGTTGTTTCTCTGCTGTGGTGGTTATTTCTGTTGTTAGGGAGTTCTAGGCAAACCTCCCTGAGGCTGAAGACAATAGAGTCACGGTTCGAGGAAAGTTGGTACCTTTTTCACTGGAGGTAATCAACTTGTTTTATCATCTACCACCTGATACATTATGTATTTATGCAAATTATAGTCCGACTGAAGCGGAGTTAGACGAGTTTATTTCTTACTAGATTAATGAGAGGAGAGTCAACTTCCTAACTTCAAAGTTATGTGCACCTTCAAAGGCTTGGCACTATTTTATTTCTGCTCGTCTGCTACTAACAAATCATCTCAGTGAAGTGACTAGAGAGAGAGCGACGTTAAATTATTGTATCCAGGAAGGAAAGCTCATCAACATAAGAGCTTTAATTTGTCAGACTATCATCAATTCTGCCACTGCCATTACTACTACAGGTCTGTGATTTGATTTCTTAATTTTTTCTTTGTGTGAGCAGGCTGGAGTTAAATATGATAGCTGGGAGGAAGTGTTGTTCACTCTAAAACAAGCCCATCACTAAGGTGAATGTGAAGAATTATTCTGAGCATTCTATTTTTGGCTAGAGAGGAGGATTTTCTAGGAGTTTTTTAATGGAGACGTCTGCTGCTTCTTCATCTAGACCATCTACCTCACATGCTTCTACATATTGAAGTGAGTCTACTGAGACCTAAGATCAATTATTGCAGAGGATGAAGGATAATATTAATTTTACCGCTGATAGGGTACAAAATTTAGAGCGTTTTGCAGAGCATACTGATAGGTATAATAGGAGAAAAAGTGATTATGAAGAAAAATTTCACTCATCTTTGGAGAGCCTCATTAGGGGTAACCAATGTTCCTCAATATCCTAAATACCCTGATTATGAGCATGCAAAAGTTTGGGATAGCGGTGATTCAGAGGATGAAGAGTAGAACTGAGAGATTTTTTTTATGATTGTAATATGATATGAACTATGTGGTCCGGGCTTGCTACATTTGCATCTATGTGTTGGTTTAAAGTATGTGATGTGGTTTGTACTTTTATGTTTAAGTGAGAATTGTGATGTGATGTGTTTTCATGTTTTGGACTTGAGACATGTATGTATGTTTACTTGTTTAGATATTGTGATGTGTGAGACTTTTTTTTTAATTGTATTGCAATGTTTGTGTTAGTTAGTAGTTTGTTTTAAAATTCTAGGGTAGTAACTGTTGTAAGTTTTGTGATTTAGTTAGTTTAGAAGTTAACTTAATTCTATGTCTTTTGTAAAGTTAAAATTCTTGCTAACTTAGGTCTTAATTTGAAACTTAGGAAACTGCTACCCTGTATTTTTCGTTTATCATGTTAGTGTGTTTTTTTTTATGTTGAGATCGTGAAATCAAGTTAGTGTGTTAGTTTACT
>NW_018234107.1:479223-501721 GCF_001263595.1 Phalaenopsis equestris
TGGGGGGATGAAAAATATTTTCAAAACTTTAATTTTATTTGTTCTCAAATGAACTACAAGTGAATTTGATTTGAAAAGAAAAATTGATCATGTATATAAAGTTATATTAGGGAAGTATAATGTGATTTTAGAAATGAGTAAAAGAATTTAGTTGAAATTTTGAGTATTGAAGAAAAAATTTAAGTTAATAGTTTTTAGTGTAGAAAATGATTAATATAAGTAACTATCTTTAGTAAGAAATATTGTATTTTTGAAAATTTTAGAAATTTAAACTTTTATTTTTAATACTTACATTTCTTTTATTAAAAATAATTTTCAAAGCTATTATTATATTTATAAGTAAAAATTTTGTATCAAGACTTTGCTTTAGGAAAGGAAAAGTAGAATTCAAAATTATTAAAAGCCTATCCAGATTTAATAATCCTTGCCTAAAAAGAAAAAGACAGAAAAAAAAGAGAAAAGAAAAAGAAAAAGAAAAAGAAAAAGAAAAAGAAAAAAATATAAGGGAAGAGAAACTTGAGGATTAGTGCCTAATAAAAAATTAGTTCTACATTTGATCTTTTTAAAGTATAAGACTTGAGAAAATCTTAAACTTATAGATATAATATAGTAAGTAAAATTATTCTTAATAAAAGTTTTTAAGTGTAGATAATAAAAGAACTAAATTCTAAATTTGGAAGACTTACAATATTTCTAAATTAGATAGGAACTTATATTTTCATCTTTCTTAACAGTAAAAATTTCTAAACTTTAAGTTGATCTCATTTACTAAATATTTTTTTCTAAATTGGACTACTATATTTCTAAATCTAAATTTTAGTAACTTCTAAAGAAGCTCATATACATATCATACATATTTAGTTTTTAAAGATTAAAGTGTCACTTCAGGACAAGTAACATTTTAAGTTTGGGGGATTTTGATACACTTAAAATATATAGTGTTTTTAGACACATTTTCATACCTATTTTTGAAATATTGCACTTTAATGGAAGATAATTTTGTGTTCTTCTTTCATGTACATGTAAAAAGGTGAAAAATGCTTAGAGGAGTGAAAAAGGATTAAATTTGGAGCAAATATGTGGAGCAAATATGTGAAAAATGTGCAAAAGTGTTTTAGCGCCTAAGCGCCAGATCCGACGCTTAAACGCCGGGTAAACAAAGAAGGTAGTGCCTAAGCGTTATAGGCCCCGCTCTTGAGCGTCAGTGGCAGTTATTGGACGAGTAAATTTGATTTTTGCAAATTTTGAAGAGGTTTTTGAGGTACTTATTGGCATAATAGATGGTTACAACCACCATGGACGAAAATTATTGCGAAAGGATGCATCTCTTGGGGAAATACATCGAACCAAGACACATTTTGAAGAGATACCAAGACACCTTTTGAAGAATTATAAAAGAAAGAAGATTTGGACTTTGAAAGAGGTCCTAAAAGTATTGAAAAAGTTTTGAAAGTTCAAAAATTAGGGAGTTAGTTGGAGAGATTTTCAGGCACCAAATATTTATCCTTTTATTATTTATAGTTTTATATTGAGAGTGTTGTAAAAGAGAAGAGATTCAAAGGAACTTCAAAAGTTTGGTGGAGGACTTGAGATAAGTTTATTTTTTTTTATAAACTACTTTTGGTTTTAATTGAGACTTGTTGTTGGTTTGACAATGATTTCTACTTTTAAAATAAAGTGTGATTTTGTTTTCTCCATGAATTCTGAGTAGTTTTCTTTATCTTTCTTCTTAAAATGATAAGTAATTAAGTGTTGGATGGAAGTTGTGGAGAGTATTGATATTTAATGTTGGAAGAAGTTGTGATGATTTAAATCCAAGTACTTCATTTACTTCTTGATTTGACCAATCCAGATGTTAAAATTTGTTGTGAGAACATGAGAATGTAGTTCATATGATTGAGTGCAAATAAAAAAGAAAATATTCATTGAAGGGGGTAGAGTTAGAGGACTTTAAAGTGACAAGTTAAAGCCCCCAACTTGGTTTATTATTTTAGGTTTTGATACGAGATGTTAGCCTCCAGGTGAAGGGAATCGAGGGAACTCTAGAGTGAGAGCTAGTATCTTCCCTGCTTAGCCCGTCTTCAAGCCTATTCAAACTTTAAACTAGCCTATGTTCTTTATAGTATCTCTAGTAAGGGTAAAGAATACCATTGCTCCATATTGGCATAACACATTTTCAATACTTTTACAACAGAATTTCTATACTTATTACGGATTCATGATAAGGAAAAAGATATTTTTATATTTAGTGTTTTTTATCTACAAAAACTCAAGTTATCTTTTTAAGTTTGTACTGTTTTTGTCAAAATATTAAAATTACCAAAAATATTTAAACTTTCTTTATTGCGAAAACGTCTTTAGTCTAAATAATTATTTTTCTTAAAAATAGAAAGTTTTCCAAAAAGTGTATATTGTATATCTTCCATGTAGGTTCGATATTTAGGTCTTAATCAAAAAATTCTATATTACTTGACAACGATACATATACTTGTGTGGTATCCTAATATAAATTAAAAGTTAAATTTTTATTTTTCTTCAGGAATAAGTTTTTGGTTTTGTTGCGAAATAAGAAAATATAAGTGAAAAATATAATCAGAATTGTTGTTATACTGTTGCATATAAGAAATTTTGGGATTAGTGAAAGAGGTTTTTGGTTTTTCTATAATAAGGGGGGCTAACCTCTCTCATGAAGGACGATTAGGAGGAATTTTTAGGAAGTTTTAGATAGAGTTTGGCCGTACCTCTTCTGAGAGGTGTGTGTGTGGAGATTTAGAATTCTACCTTTCTCGTAAGGATTAGTGAGAGATTTTGAGAGATATTATGAAAGTATATGAGCGGTGCATGAATCTGTAGGAGATTTTATTAGAGATATTTTCATCTTTCTTACCGTTGACCTCAATTTTGAGGTCCTTCTTTTCTTTCCCCAAAGCTTAAAATATAGCCTTAGGATTTCCTTTTGACATTCATAAAGGTCTAGATTGAGACTCACAATATTTAGAAATTAAAGTCATTTTCTCACTCCTTAAAGTTTTATATGGACTGTTTCAAATCCTCAGCATTCAGTTGAGTTGATTAAAACCGACGTATTGAAGCTCAAGTCGAGTTCCTATAGGATTTGAAAGACATAGGTAGATCCCACGACGTACGACGTTTGACTTTCTACCAAGAGAAAAAAAGTTTTACTATGGTTGTCGTTTAGGCGAGGACCGGTCATCAATTTGCTAATTAAACGACTCCGATTGGACCGCAATAACTTCATTTCCCTTGATGCGCATGAGTTGAAGTTAAATTGGTGCGATCGTCGACAAACTTTTCTGGGTGGTTCCGGATGACGAAATGGGCCGCGCGAGCATATCCGGAATGTCGAAATTACCAATAAAGAACATCCACTTCGATATAGTTTCGTGCGAGGTTGAATTCTATTCAAATCGACGAAATTTAAGTAAATTATTAATTTAAAATAAAAAGGGGAGTTAAAAAAATAAAGAAAAATTTCTATTTTCTAAATCCGTGATCCCTAAACTCACGCACGCGACCTCCTTTCTCTCGTTCGCGAGACCAGCCCTAGGGCCGAACCCGATCTGCCCTTTTTCGGTTGCGATTCGCGAAGCTCCCCCGGTATTCCTCTTCCCCGACAATCGTAACCAACCCCTGCGATCGAATGTGGCTGTCGGTCACTTCCCGTAACCAATTTTCCGCCTGATTTTCACCGCTGGCAAGGTGTTGCCCATTCTCATTCGGCTATAAATACTCCCTTGTGGAGAAGGTTTAGGGGTTGGTGATTCACTTGTGCGATTTGGAAAATTCGTTTGCTTCTAAATTTCTTTCTACACATCTTTATTTGAGTAATTGAAATTTAAAGAAGGAAGTTCTCAGATGCGAATTAAAGGATTTATGGGTCTTTACGATTTTGAACTATTGGAATATACATTTTGTTTTGATTCTGTCCTTAAGGATGAAATGATTTACATATTATATGCACATTCTATCTTTCTGATTATTGTTGAGATGAGAAGTGTTTGATACTTTCTTATGCTCTTGGTGGATGAAAATTGGATAACCTTATGCATGAATTCATTCTTATACCCCCTTTGGGGAAGAGTTTGCTAGTGGTTGGAATTTTGTTTGGAAAATTTGGAGTTTTTTTTGGGTTGGATTTTCTTTTGCTGCTTGCTTTCTCTAAGGTTTACAATTTCTATGAATAATTCTTTTCTTTCCCCTCCTCTTTAGTTGTCTAATATAATGTTCACTTTCATGTTAGGACTTCTTGGTTATGAGTGGCAAGATTTACCGATCTTTACTATATTGAATTGTTGGAATATACATTCTATTCTAATTCTTTTCATAAAGAAGAAATGATCCCTTGTAGATAATATTGGAAAATCATTGGGATTTTAACTGACAGTTCAGTGAACATTTGGATTGTAAAAATTCTTTCAGTTCAGTGAACATTTGGATTTTCCCTACTTCTAATTTGATTGTAAAAATTCTTTCAGTTCAGTGAACATTTGGAGGCAAAATATTTCAGAATCTCATTTTCTTATGAGGTTTGACTATGGAATATCTCATGTGAGGGAAAAGACTGTTTCTTATAATTTGAGATTTAGTTTGGGATCATAAATGTATTCTTGGACTGTTTAGTCGATATGTACAGGTTTTATTTCTTGATTATTTCTAATATCATTCTTTGGATATGAGATACTTGGAGTAGTATAAGGTCTTATTATGTTCAAATTTGCAGAGGTTTGGAATAGTGCTTGGATTTGTGAAGCATCTTTAATTTCTTCTTTCTGTTGGAATATTTGAGCATTGTATCATACTTTTAATGATTTTATTGCTTCGTCACAAGAATACATTACAGGCTCCTAAAGCATAATTACTTAAATTGTTGTTATTGTCTCTTTAAGCTTTTAACTCACATTGATTTTATTAATCAGGAGTAAATGAAATAAGACAGAATAAAAAGTTTCATTCTTCGCAATACTGTAAAGAAGAAAATATTATATTTGCATGAATTCTTTTCTTTTAGCTGAATATTTATATTAGGGATATATATTTATTTAAGTTACCTAAATTAGTTTATACAGATTATTGTTACCTAAAATATATTGTCACTATTATTTATTGGAATGAAAGCAAACATTCTTGTCCTTGTTTTAGTTCTACGGCATCTTCGTCTGCCTTCGTCGGAGTTCAAGGAACCCGCTGCTCCGGATCCTCTCTGCCGTGATCAACTTTGCCACGGTCTTCTCATCCGTCTTTGTCGCGAGCATCATCCCTTCGATCGCGACAAGTCTGATCTGTCTCTTCCGTCGCAAGCCGCGATCCGTCTCTTCCGTTGCAAGCCCTGATTCGTCTCAAGCCTAAGCTGCGATCCATCTCAAGACGAAGCCGCGATCTGTGTCGCGTCTCCCTTTTGGTAACCTCTTGGTGTCAGAAGTGGGATCTGTCTGATTCGTCTCAGGCTGAAGTCGACGCCGCAAACTGCGATTCGTCTGATCCGTCTCGCGTCTCGCGTCTGCCTCTTCCGTCGAAATCTAAATATAAGATCGACAATCTTCCTTCTTGCGCCCAAAACTTTTATGACCTAGCCCTTTCACGTTGATTTAGATCAGCGATATGGAACTTTTTTTTGGATATCTTGGTCTTCTTTGATTTCTGGTTGATTTTGATCAACGACAATTCTATTTAGAATGTCTTTTGAAATCTTAGCCATCAGATTTATGAAAAAGAATTATGCCACATGAGAATTTCAACTGAAAATGTTCTTAAAAGGGAACGAGCTTTGGGGCCATATTGATGGGTCTTCTTTAGCTCCTATTGAGGCAAAAAATCTGAGTCAATGGGAAGCAAAGGATGCTCGGATTATTTCCTGGATTTTAGGATCCATTGAGATTCATATGGTGAACAATTTACGATTCTTTGACACAGCTAACAAAATGCGGGAATACTTGAAGCGTATTTACAATCATGATAATTCTGCGAAACACTTTCAATTGGAACTTGACATGATTAATTATAGTCAGGGTAATTTTTCAATTAAACAATATTATTCTGGTTTTCTAAATTTATGGAGTGAATATACTGGCTTTATCTATGCTAAGATGTCACAGAAGAACTTAGTTAGTCTTCAGGCTATTCATGAAGAAAGTCGTCGTGATCAATTTTTAATGAAGCTCATACTTGAATTTGATACTGCTTAGGCTGAGTTGCTGAACAGAGATCCGATTCCTTGTTTTGATATCTATTTTCGTGAATTATTGCGCGAAGAATAATGATTGGAGACACAAGCTGCTATTAGTACAACAGGTGAAACATTAAAAAATTTTTCATATTGCATGGAATTGTAAAAATAAGTGTTGTAATTATTGCAAACAAAATGGACATATTCTTACGGAGTGCCCTACATGACCCGAAAACTACAAATCACAAGTGCTTCATGCCATGGTATCTGACACTCGCAATCCTAGCTTTACATCCACAGTTGCTGACAATAATCAATTAGTTGTCACATCAGATATGGTTCAACAAATGATTCTCTCTGCCTTTTCATCTCTCGAGCTTCAAGGGAAAAGTGAAACTATTACTTCCGTTCCTTCTCCTTGGTTTGTTGATTTGGGCGTCACTAATCATATGACTGACACAACTGATTTATCGCATAACAAACAGCCGTACACTAGTACTCAACATATTCAGGTTGCTGATGGAAATAATATTTCAATTACGACAGTTGGTGATATTAACTCCTACAGACATGTCTTGGTTTCTCCTAAATTATCTACTAACTTACTCACTGATGGTCAAATTGTGGATAATAACTGTGACACACATTTTTCTCGTGCTGGTTATATTGTGCAGAATTAGGTGTCGGGAAAGGTGATAACGAAGGGGCCTAAAGTGGGCAGACTGTTTCTATTACAATTTGTCGTTCCTCAGAATATGTTATTAGCTTCTTCAGTTGTTGAGAATAAGGCGGGCATCTGACATAAAAAACTAGATTATCCAAATGGTATGGTGTTGAAGCATTTACTTAAAAGTGGTTTTTTCTCATTTTACAGATAAGAGTTTAGTAGTTGACTGTTATGTTTGTAAACTTGAAAAAAGTAAGATATTACATTTTCTAATTTCAGGTAGTCGTGCCAATAAATATTTTGACTTTATTCATAGTGATGTTTGGGGAATTACACAAATTATTTCAAATGCTCAATATAGATATTTTGTGGCATTTATTGATAATTACAGTCGATTTACTTGGTTTTATTTTTTGCGTTCCAAAACAGATGTATTTACTGTATTTTAAACCTTTTTAGCATTTTCGCTTGCATAAAAACCATACGATCTGATAATGACGGTGAATAAATGTCTCATGAGTAAGCATTTCTTCATCACAAAGGTATTGTTTCACAACATTCATGTCCTTATACACTAGTTGCTGAACAAAAAAATTGGCATCTATTGGATACTATGCACACATTAATGATAAAATCTTCTGTTCCAGCTAAATTTTTGGCTAAAGCTTTATCTAATGTAGTTTATCTCATTAATCGTTTACCATCTCAACAATTGAAGAATGATTCTCCCTACTATCAATTTTTTTGGTAAATATCATAATTATCATATGCTACATACTTTCGGATGTGTTTCCTTTATTCATCTATCTGCTAATGAACGCCATAAGTTGGCAGCTAAGTCAGTACGACGTGCCTTTATGGTGTAGAGTCTTAATCATAAAGGTTTTGTGTGTTATGATTCGATTGATAGTCACTGATATATTTATCGGAAAATGATTTTTTTAACATAAATATTACTTTCAGTATCATGTGTCAACACCAGATACAATTATCCTTCTATAATTTAATAATTCTTCTGCGGATAAACGGTTTAAGACGGACATTGTCTACACACGACGCCTGCCCCCTTCACCTTCACTCCTCCCCGACCCTGATCCAGAAATTGCTCCAATAAGACTTCGACGATCAACTCGACGTATCCGTCCTCTAGATAGATATGGGTATTCTGCAATTTTAACTAATACTATTGTTCCCACCTCTTACTTTCAGGCTGCTAAACATACTTGCTAGGTCAAAGTCATGCAAGAGGAACTTCAGACACTTCAAGACAATCAAGACTTCAGACACTTCAAGACAATCACACTTGGGATATTGTTTATTGCCCTATAGATGTTAAACCCATTGGTTGTAAATGAGTTTACTCTCTTAAACTCCGATTTGATGATTCTCTTGACATATATAGTGCATGATTGTTAGCTCTTGGCAATCGACAGGAATGCGAGATTGATTATAAAGAAACATTTGCACTTGTGGCTAAGATGACAACTGTCAGACTGATGTTATCTATTGCTGCATTTAAAAGTTGATTCTTAAAGCAGATGGATGTTAATAATGCATTTTTACATGGGGGTCTCAAAGAAGATGTCTATATGACTCCTCCTCCAAGCTTGTTTTCTACACCTTCACATGATGTTTGTAAGCTCAAACGATTCCTATAAGGTTTGAAAAAAGCTCCACGGGTCTGGTTTGAAAAGTTTTGCAATACTCTTCTCAGCTTCTCTTTTATTTTAGTATGATTCATTATTATTCCTTTGCAAAACTGATAAGAGAATTGTTTTGTTATTAGTCTATGTTGATGATATTATCATCACAGGATCTGACAATCAATTGATGTCTTAGCTAAAGAAGCTTCTTCAGGGTTCTTTTCATATAAAAGATTTGGGATCATTAAATTATTTCTTAGGACTTGAGGTTCACTCTTCTCCCACTGATATTTTTGTTCATCAGCACAGTTATGCAAAGAGACTCATTGCTTTGGCTGGTCTTCAAGATGGTCGCTCTGCTGATACTCCTTTGGAAGTAAATGTTAAATATCAACAGAATGATGGTGACTTTCTATCTGATACATTTCTGTATCAACTTGGTTGGGAGTCTCAATTATTTGACTATTACGAGTCCTGCTATTTCATTTGCTGTACAGTAAGTTAGTCAATTTATACAAGCCCATACACATCTTGATTTAGCTGCAGTTCAACGTATTGTTTGGTATTTAAAAGGTATTTTTCATCGTGGTTTGTTCTTTTCTGCGAAGTCTCCTATCACCTTAACAACCTATAGTGATGTCGATTGGGCTGGTTGTTCTGATACACGCCGATCTATTGTTGGATGGTGCATGTTTCTCGATAACTCTTTAATATCTTGGAAGAGCAAGAAACAAGATCGAGTGTCTAAGTCATCTGCTGAATCTGAATATCGCGCTATGCCTTATGCTTGTTCCGAGATCATTTGGCTTCGGGGTGTGCTGGCTGAGCTTGATTTTTCTTAGCTTGAGTCTACTTCTCTTCATGAAACAATTGCTCAAAGATTACCAAAAGAGAAAAAGGAAGTTGACATCGGTAATTTGAATTTTGCAGAACAACCATTTCTGAAGAATTTTCTTTTTTTTTTCTTTTTTGTACAACATAAATGTCTGATGATCATGATTTAGAAAGATTTACATACTTGCCATGCCATTTGCTCTCTTCTTATTTTTATGTTTATAAATATCCAAATTATTGGAAACAGCGGCTAATCCTCTCTCTTTGCTTCATGATTCGAATATTTTGGGGAGAAATACAGCTAACTCTGTACTACTTTATGATTTGGAATTTGGGGCCACGATCGATTTTGCTTTGCTTTAAAAAATGGGAGAGCTGCAGTTAGTTTTTTTTTAAATTTTTGAAGAAATTTTATAGCAGATTCTCTCTGTTCATTTGATTTCGATTTGGGAATCGTGATTGGCTAATCTGCTATTGCTTTACTCCATAACATTAAATGCTGTTCAGTCTATATGGAATCAAGTAATGGCGATTATACACGACTTGCTTATTCAGTTATTCATCACTCTTAGTCTTGATTGAGCTGATTTCAGCAATTTATATTGAACCTATGGCCGCAATTAATTTATCTTAATTATTATTATTATTTTTTTAGAACATTCTGAATTTTTTTTATGGCATGTATAGTCTGCAAACTAAAATGTACAGGTATATACATTATATATGCTAGGGTTTGCAATGTATATACATACATATATCACTTAGAATAAATATTTGTGCAAATTTTGTAATTTCTCATATGTTTTCATTGATTTTAAAATTTAGACTTGCATATAAAATTTTATATTTACATTTATACCACCCATATCACTCATGTCACCTAAAATATGTATATATATATAGCTTTAAGGTCGTTTACATACATTGGACACAATTCTTATGTATTTAAGTATCTCACACCTAAAATTTTATATTTACACACGCATCACTTCAACATTTTCAACCTATACCAAAAAATGCATTCCGTTTAAAAATAAAAAGAACTCTCATATTTTGATATGATATTGACAATTTTAGTATTGTGTACGTAAATATGAAAGTTTAAGTGTGAAATATGTATAGATACATATGAATTGAGTGTATTGTAGGTAAACCCTTAAATTATCACATCACGCATAGCACCTTTTTTTTTTATTGTAGCATTCATGTATACTTGGCACTATCTTGTTTCCAAATTCTCATAAAAATTTCTTTGTGCACCTTTGTGAGATAAACTCGATCGTGGTCAAGATATTGAAGGATCTTGAAGCTACTCCGAAGCGGACGAAAGATACGACATCAAACTTCACGTCTGTGAGATCTCTCCAAAACCACTTAATAAGATAACATATAATAATAAAAATAATATAATCATAATAATTGACCTGTTGGATTTATGAGAATCACTCGGATGAGATATTCCACGGTTGCTAACGAGAATTCTCCAATCTAAATGAGTTCGATAACTCGTTTAGATTAAGTAAATCCAAAATTAACAGTGATGCCAGAATGATATAACCGTGGGATTTTAAGTGATATCAACAACAACAACAACAACAACAAAGCCTTAATCCCACTACGTGGGGTCGGCTACATGAATCCTTTTTCTCCATTGCGTCCTATTTAGTGTCATATTTTCATTTAGTTCTAATAAATTAAGATCATTTTTAATACAATAAGCCCAAGTCTTCCTAGGTCTACCTCTGCCTTTCTTAACACAAGTTGAATCTAAAACATCTACTCTCCTAATCGGACCATCTAATGGTCGACGTTTAATATGACCAAACCATCTCCAAACCACCATCTAAGATGACTCTCTGTAAGTTTGTCTGTCATTGGAGCTACACCAACCCTATCATGGATATATTCATTTCACATTATGTCTCAAGAGTAAAGCCACTCATCCACCTAATCATTCTCATCTAGAACTTGTTCCCACATGAAACTGGCAAAGCAAACACAGTAGCCAACATTAAGAACTTTTAGATCACTTCAGTAAAATGGAGGAAGCAGCACCCATCGTCTTGTAAACTTTGGCCTTCCATCTTTTCCATCAAACAACTGCAGCATAATTTCACAAGTCAGAATCAGTAACATATTAATTTTTGCTAAAAAAATAAAAAATTAAACTGACCTTAACCAATCTCTGGTGCTTTCCGACAGCCCAGTGATACATGAAATAAGTACCAACTGCAACAAACAGATAACCAGCGAAAGTTTGCGTTGCAATATTGAAACCAAGCCACTGATAGATCTCAGTTGCGTAGTTCGCGCAAGTCACAAAGTTGAACAAGAATCCCTTGGGCATTTGATAGCCTCCGGCGCCATCAGGACTTCTCAGAGTTTTCAGAATAAGGTGGCAGTATAAGTTTGCGAATTGGCAAATTAAGCCAAAAGTAAAGCCAATCTTCCATTGCATGATTTTAAGTGATATTACAAATGTTTAGATTTTAACAAATAAAATTAAGCATATGAAAATCAAAATGAGGAATTTTATTTTATGTTAAGCGATACCACTTAAAATCCAGGAAAAAACTATAAGCATTAAAAAAATAAAACCAAGTATGTCTTGATCTTTTCGACTTTACGACACATCTTTTATTTTTTGTACAGACTTTATTTTCTTGTACAATCTTTATTTTATTTACTGTACTTTATTACATCTCTCTTTCCTTTTTGCTACTATACTCCACTGCATTTCACTTTGTTATTGCACTGTACTATACCGCCATACTTTTAGCTACTTCTTTTCTAGCATTTCTATACAATACGCAAGTGTAGTATGTATGCTCAGGATTGAACTCTACAACACATAACTTTTCATTTCAACTCCTTTCGAAATTCTGTAATAAAATATTCTCAAAATCACGAGTAATATTCTCAAACCTCAATAAACAAATAATAAAATATATTCTCTCTTCTTTCTCTCTTCTCTCATTTTGGAACAAGACAATGATGCGATCAAGTAATGATTCATCTCCGGGACGTGATCGGGGCAATGACAGGAAGAGGAAGGAGAAGCTTAAACCGAACATCGATAGATTTAAATAATATACCCCAATAGGACGTCGAGGCTGTTCCTCTGGCACAATGTAAATCCTCATATTATCTTTTAGGACTTCGTACGATTGTATAACATATAATATAAGTCCTAAACTGTTTAGGATTCTAAGGTAGTCATTTGGTACGATATAAATCCTCCTATTTTCTTGGGTTATTTGCATATGAAATGCAGATATAAGTCCCAAATATCTAAACAATTTGTAAAACTGAAATATCAAATAATTTCTCTTTCAAAGATATAAAGCCAAACCATAAAATAGTTTGAGAGGTCACTGAATCTTCTTCAGTATCTTCGACATCTCCTACTTTTCGTTTCTTTGAATTCCAAAAATAACTGTTTCATATTTAATCTATCGCATTTGAATTTTCTATAAACAATCATGGAAACCTAAACGTTGAATTCTTGAAGTCGAAACTCCAATCTTAATCAAGAGTTTTCTTAGGTGGCTTCGGTTGTCTAAGATGTAATTAACTATAGGGGCTTGCCTCTATATGGAATTAAGAAAAGAACCCAGATTAATCTAAAACCCAGATTAATCTAAAACCTATCTATTATGTGTATTAGATAGAGAAATTTGTCCGCTATAAATTTTGAGGATCAAAATAGAGTCATAAACTTTTAAGTTTAAATAGTTAACCCTACCAATAAGTGATATGTTTATCATTCGAGATGATATATCATTTATGGTATCATGCTTAGCTATTTAAACTATTAGATATATGAGGTCTATTCATTCTCATTATTTTTCAAAAATAAATAATACTACTTTCACAAAAATAAAAAAAAATTTAAATTAAATATATAAAAAAATTGCCGACACTTACAGAAAGAAAAAAAACTAAGTATTGTGTTTTTTATTATCTTATAATTATTGTAAACACTTTCTAATTGATTTGCTTTGATTTGATGGAGTTTTCAGTTGTGTTTTATCCACAATTTGTGAGTAATTTTCTTTACTCTTTTCTTTTAATATGTAGTAGTGGCATGTGTAGAAATTTTTTTTTTTTATGATGGAATAATTTTTATTTCCATGTGATGAGTAATATCTCCTTTGTTTCATTGATAAAACTTAGTTATGTTAAAATCTGTTGTAAGTCAAACTAAGACTCGGGAGAGTAGTGATCTCGCAACTTGAGTGCACTCGCATTGATTGGCTGGCTATTACAAAGTAGTTTAGGCGACAATGCAACTTTTAAGGAAATATAATTTAATGATCTATTTCTTTTAGGAGCTTCTAGGTGACACATAATTGCCTAAAAGTAATAGAAAAACATACCTATACACTCAAACGAGGGTAGATAGACATATGTTCCTTGTTGGCATAAAATTATTACTTAATTCTATCAATTCTTTTAATGCTTATGCCATTATGTTCATTTTACTTCTTTTTTGTATAGAAATAGATGCATGTTTAGGAATTTAGATTTTCTTAGATCTACTCTTCTTTCACTAATGAGATGATATTTTAAACCAATTCTTAATTTACTTCATAACTGGTTACTTGTAATGTTAAAATCTAATACGAAACCTAATGACATGAGAGAGCTATGATTTCACCCAACTCGTGAGTACTATACTAAACTTGGATTGAGGGGATGCCATGTCCAAGTGGGACTGCAAATAAATAGGGAGATAAGTTTTGATAGGCGTAGATTGGTGTTTCTAGGGTGCCAAGCTAGATCCTTTACCAATTAGGTCTAGAGTTGGATCACGAGTCCCTGGTAAGTCCTATAGAGAGTGGGTAATTGTCGTTCGCTTTTTTGAAAAAATAATATTCAATTATATATATATATATATATATATTGATGAGTAGTATTTTTAAAAAATTAATTGACTACAAGGCTATAAAGATTTATAATTTACTAGTGCAACTCGATTAAATAAATTAAATAATTTATGACATCTATTTTAGTCTGCGAAACCATTTATGTTGATCGACAAATTCCCTTATCTAATATAAACGATTAGATATGATTTATATTAAGCTGTGCTTTTAAAGTTTCCTATAAAGGCAAACCCCTATAGTTAATTATATCTTAAATGACCGAGATCACCTAAGAAAAATCACCTAAGAAAACTCTCGATCACCTAAGAAAACTCTCAATTTAGATAAAAAATATTGTCTTTAAGACTTTCAAAGGATAGGACTCTTCAAAGATCAGACCAAGAAGTGTCAAATGGGAAAGACTCAAAATTGGAACATTTTTATGTAATATAAAGGGAGAAAACTAGGGGTTGATATAGTTCCTGAGGAGAACCTCAATGACTTCCCAAGCTACATATGGTTTGACTTTAATTTTGAGAAGGAAATTATTGAATGTTTTATCCTACCAATTTTATTATTTAGGGTTTACATTGATATGATACAATCATATAAATAGCCTGGATGTTAGGAAGATTTATGTCGTAACAAATGACAACCTCAGAATCGTAAAACGAGTTAGGGCTTAGATTGCACAACATGATTGTCCAAAGGCGTAAAGATAAAGTGAGGATTATGTTGCACTAGGAAAACGACCTCAAAATCTTATGACTTGTTGTTTAAGTCTAAGAAAGATTTGCTGTTGTAGATCCACTTGCGGTTGTAGAATGCTGCCCTCATGGTTAACTCCGAGCTCCTCGTCAAAGTAGCAGTCCTAAAGTTTAAAGGTTAGATTTAAATGACAAGTTCAGTTCAATCATTATGGGGGGAGAGGGTTAAAGTTGATTAGAGCGACACCGGTTAGGATCTCACGCTTCCCTCGTTCCGGTACCACTATTTTCTTTTGAATTTACTTAGCTTAAACAAGTTGTTAAGCTCATTTAAATTAGGGAGATCTCGTTAACAACCGTGGGTTACCTTATCCGAGTGACTCCCGTAAATTCAAAAGGTTGTTTTATATTTAATTGTATTTCAAAGAATTTATGGTTACCTTTGAAAGATTTTAATTTAATTTTAAAAATTGTTTGAATTTTTAGTTTTGAAAACATTTCATTTTATCAACCAAGCATGCATGGTATGTTGAAGTAGTAGTAAATTGCAATAAATGAAATGACAGAAATAAATAAAACTGTAAAGGCGTACCTGTCATCTTCTGGCTGCTCCTACTGAAATGTTAGAACTTGCAACATATATATAATTTTATAGAAAATTTAAATAAATTGCAAGAACGAAAAACCAAAAGACCAGTAGAAGGTGTATTTACCAAACCCCATGTATAACTTGATGGATTCATAAAAGTTTTAATAGATGATTTTCTGGAACAAAGTATAATAAGTTCAGTTGTCCTTTAAAATATCCAAAAAGTCATAAAAGTGTTCGGGGAACAATCCCTAACAACTTTCAGAACCCTTTGAAATAAGAACTTTTAATACTATTTGAAACGTTTCAAGTTCATTTGAACCTATTATATTGTTCAATTAACCATCCAAATTTAGATTTAGTTTTAATAAATTAATACACTTTATGCTCAGTGAACCTTGATATTTTAATTATCCCAAGAGTGGGGTAATCAGACAGTCACTTATTGTTTTGTTTAAAAATTATGTGAGTGAATGCATTGAGGGACAAACTCAAAATCGTTAAGGATTTTATACCCCAGATTAAAGTCTAGCTTGTAGTGTTTACAAAATGTTCATAATTATTATGTTATCTTTTCTAATCCTCATTAAAAAATCTTTGATTAAGCCTAGTTCACTACTAACCCCTTAACAATTTCACTGGTGAATTTGTAATTATCAAAATGTTAATTTAAGTGAGATATATTCTTATTAAAGGATCATGCTATCATCTAATCACCAATCAAGGGCTTTAAATGAGTGAATTATTATCTTCCTAACTTAAGCCCACTACATTAGTATCATCCAACCAAATTAACTTCCAAGTCATACTAATTTATGAAATTACAGTTTTGCTCTTATCAAGAAAATGTGACAAGTTGGTTTCTACCCTCTAACCCTTTTTGTTTCAAACATTCAAAAGAATTCATTATGATCAAAATTACCCATTTACCTTTTTGATTAATCCTAAATTTTAAGTAAGACATCGAAATCTAAAATTACCATTTTGCCCTTAAAGCTCTCCACTTCATAACTCACAATTATAACTCAAATGACTTTAAAATTTTAATGGTACGCCACCCATGGGTCTTTTAAAATATCAAAGGAGAAAATGTGATTTTTCTAAATTTTAGTTAATTTATATAATTATTTTAACTCAGAAAATAAGATTTTCAATATTAATTTATTTCATTTATCAAAGTAAAGTTTTTGTACATGGGAAAATTATTGGAGGTTCACCTAGGCCAAAAGACCACTTGGATAAAATTTCATAATTTGTAGTTATAATTTAATTATTACAATTATTTAATGGTTTTAGTGATTATTTAAATAAAAAAAATATGATTTAATTTAAAAAATTACGTTTAATATTTTTTCAAAATCTCTCTAAGTCCAGAGAACTCAGAGAAACAAACTTTTCATTTTTATAACTTTTATTTTATTTATAAAAATTATTTTAATGAAAAATTAAGAAAAAAACACTTTTAGCATTTAAAATTACATAACTAAATTAGAAAAATTAGGAAAAATATTTTAAAGGGTCCTAAGTGATCACAGAACAATTAGGAACAATTTGGTCATTTGCATAATTTTTGAATTCTTAATTATTTTTAATTATTTTTAATTCAAAATATAGCTAAAAAATGAACTATTTATTTTAAAATAATTTTTATTTTTTCAAAGTGCCTCTGATCACAAGGAAGTGCCTCTGATCAAAGTGCCTCTGATCACAAGGAACTCAGAAAACTACTTTTCATAATTTTCTTAATTATAATTCATTTATTATAATTATTTTAATGCAAAAATACCATTTTACTTAGAAAATAGACTTCATTGCTCAAATTATTTCAAATAAATTTCAAATTTTTACAGTGAGTTAGAATGATCGCTATTTACGATGTGGAATCATGTTTTTATATTTTTGAATTTTATTTTATTCATTTTAATTTTAGTGAGTTTTTAGGGTTTATATAACTATAGTAATTTACATAAACATTTAAACTTGATTTATGTCTTTCCAAGAGTCCTCTGGCCACAAGGAACATACCAAACCAAGTTTTATATTTTCCTGATTCATGTTTTAATTTATATAATTATTTTAAGCAAAAATGGACAACTAGACTTGAAAATTAAGGTTTCAAAGCTAGAGATGCTCTCTGACCTAAAAAAAAAATCAAAGAACACCTTATTAACATGGGGTATCAACTCCTAAAATATCAAGTCATGGTGATTATTGTTTGCATAATAAAAATTAAAACATTACAGAGAGTATTTAATTAATTTAAAATAGTACAAATCATATAATTTTAATTTTTGTTTTACATTGTTCTCCTGTGTTCACTGAGTAGCAAAGTATTTTTATTTTATTTTTATGATTTTTCTACACTAAGTTATGAATTTTCTAAGTTCCGAAATTAAAATAAATAAAAAATCCTTTAATTTCCTACTTGTCCGAGTCAGTCGCCTGCGCAAAATGGGACTCTCTGAAGCTCCGCGTGTTGCTCCGTCATTTGACGCCGCCACCCGAGTCAGCACCTCGTCAGCACCTCGTCAGCCTACGCTTTATGCACCATTCCATCATTCGGCTTCTTCTCGATTGTCCACCAAATAAACGCGGAAACGAACGACATCTGTTCATCATACTCAAGTGACCTAACCCGAGAACCATCCAACTTAAAACCCTAAGATTTTGCTCGATACTTAATGAAATCGCTTAGGGTTTGTTCCTATACCTTCATCTGGCCCAGACAAACCTATCTATATGGTCACATTCTTATGAAATTATACTTTTCTCACAAAAGCCCAAACCGAGATCGATTATGGGGAAAATGAGCTAAACCTTTGTCTAAGAGAAGAGACCTCACTCAGATACTTAGCGAAGCTTCAGTGGAGTCCGGAGATCGCACTGGAGGTGCTGGATTCATCTGGTGAATGCTTTGAGCAAGACTTCCTCCAACAGGTGGGGAGGTCTTGGCTATGAGTGGGTTAGAGTGCTCTAAAGATGGGGTTTTTGATGGGGAACTTCCTCTCTTACTCTCGGGAAGCTCATGGGTGGTTTAATTTGAAGTTTGGGAAGGTTTTTTGGGATGGTTGAAAAATGCCATAGATTTTAAGTTTAAAATTAGGATTCTCTAGTGGTGGGGGGAGGCTGGAATGGTGGGGGTGAGCTTGTCTTGAGTGCTAGAAAGGTCTGGAGATAATTGGATAGAGTTTACCCCAGGTTCAAGCACACTACTTCTCTTGGCTGTGGAGGGGGCTGATTTAAATAGAGGAGCTCAGGCCTTGAAGAGGGCTGGTTAGTGGGCACAAAACACAACTTAGGTGAGGGAAGAGAAGCTCCAATGACCAATGAGAGTGAGCCAATTTAAGGAATTTTAAATTTGGGTTTTGGCCATGGAGACCTCTTAGTTTTGGTGTTTTCCGGTGACTAGGCTGGTCGGTGAGGACAGATGAGGTGGCTAGGGTAATCAGAGGAGCCAAAGAAAGCTTAATTGTGATTTGGAGTTAGGTTTGATGTTTGGTGGCAAAGATATCTTGGGTTTGGTCATTTTAAGAGGGAAATCTCGTAATTTGGGGGACCCTTGGTCCATGTCTCTTGTAGGGTGGGCTAGGTGGATCTAGTTCAGCTCATATGGTCCAAATAGTGGCTATGATAACCATCATTTGTTCAATTTGAATGGGTTTGGTCAAGTTTGGGGTTTGGGTTCAAATTTGGGCTTTTAGTTTGAACTTAGTATAAGTTAAGTTTGGATTAAAACTTTGGTCAAGTGATTGATCAATTTTATGTGTTTAATTGTCATGAGAAGTTTGGAAAAGCAATTGGGTGATTTTGAATTGATTTGTGGGTTCAATTTAGGAGAATTTGGCTCACGGTCATATTTGGGGCATTTAGGCTAGAATTGGGTTCGGATTCGGTTAGGATTTGAATTTGGGTCACTTGAAAGTTTAAATTGGTCCAAGATATTGTGCTGAAGAGTTTTAGATATCAACTGGGTGGACATTATGGAGTTATGAAGTTCAATTTGAGAGATTTTGAATTTTGGGGCAAAATTGGGGTTAGACTTGGGCTTGAGATTGGGTTTTTGTTTTTTAACTTTTCTAATAATACATTCTAATTATGAAACGTAAGATCCAATACTACGCCTAAACAAATATAATGAGCCAAAAAAATTCTTAAAAGTACTCTTAAATTTCAAAAAAAAAAAAAAATTTTATGATTTTGATTTTTTTTTTTAATTTTATTTACTTTATTGCTAAATTTTCTAATTTACCAAATCTTTTTAATTTACCGTTGCCTTCCCTTACAACGACGCCAAAAACTTGGTCAAGATATTTTTTATTTGTAAGGATTTTTGAAGTTGACACCACTCTTTCAAGATTTTAATCCCCAACAACGATGCCAAAAACTTGATCCTTAAATTATAGATGTGTAAAATTTATAAAGTTGACTCCGCTTTGCAGTGACACAAAAAGCTTGATTTGTTATTTATGAATAAGAGATTGAAGCAATTTATGTTGGGATTCTACGCAAGTATACGTTTCGTTATCAAGTAATACAAGACTGTATGTTTTAGCCTCAAATATCAATCCCACGAAGAAGACGTAAATTTGTAATGGAAGTTTAAATCAGGAAATTCACAAAAATAAAGAAAATCTACAATACTAATTTCAAATGTTTAGGGTGCTATCAGAACTAAATTACTAACTACTAGGGAAACTACTAGGGAAACTTTAAAGCAAAGCTAAGCAATAACTACCAAACTATATTTTTGTGACGAAGTTATCAAATATGAGAAAACAACTATCCCACTACAATGAGTTTTTTTGTTAAAAGAGAAAGATAAATGGTTTTAATATGTCTTGTGCCAAATAGGAGCAATTTTAATTATCTACCCTCAGTCAAGTGTTATAGAGAACTGTTGGCAAATCTTAAGTTTAGTCTCTAAGTCCGTAGTTAGGCTGGGAAAATACTGGGTCTCACTCCCAAGCTCTCACTTCCCTTCCCCTGAAGACTAACTCTCGCTTTAGTTCTTAAACATTAGGACCTAATTGAGGATTTTAGTTTCTCACCCTTGAATCTCTAATTCTTTGCCCAATAATATATATGTCTCTATTTATTTGCACTCAATTCCATCAACGAAACACTCATTCATGGAATCAAATGTGATTCTCTCTTTGTTGTGAAGCTCATACTCCATCCCGGATAGTATGTTTCACAAGAGATGTTAACATTTCAATTGGCCAAATCGAAAAGTAAATTAAAAACGGAGTGAAAAAATCTTCACAATTTATTTTATATTTTAAAATTGGCACATCGAAATTATCTCTTTATTTCATATTTCACCATATCTCAGAGTTGTCACCATATCTCAGAGTTGGGAGAAAGACAAAAAAAACTACTTAGACCTCATGAAAAAGATACGACAAAATACAAATTTTATAAATAAAAGAAAATTTATACAACAATAATAAACAAACACCACTTATCTTTAACTCTTCCTCCAAGAAAATACCTTGTAGCTCCTATTAGACTCTTTCTATCTTTACAAGACTCTTAATTATCTCTTCAAAGAAGTAGGGAAGAAGAAATCTCCCACTTCCCTCTCCAACAACTCTTAGAAGAAATTACACTTAGACTCACCACACTACACAATACACACAATGGAACACTAAGGAAAACACAATGACACACTATCCCCTCTTTTTCTAATAAATTTTTGATCTAAATAGAGCATAATGTCGGTTTTCTTAGAGGTGTATCAATTAACTCTTCAAAAAGCATCAAAATTTGTCGATTCTTCTAGAATTTTGCCCTGCTCTGACTTCAGCGCTGTCGGCGCCCACGATGGCGCCGTCGACGCCCATGATGGCTCCGTCAATGCTAGTGGTCCAAAATTAATTTGTGTTCTCTGTCAAATGGCGCCGTTGGCACCCAGTCTGGTGCCATTGGCGCCCCCACTGTTCTGGACTCCTTCCTTCATGTTGTCGCCGTCGACGCTGCGTATTTCTCTCCAAAACGCCATTTTGACTCAAAATTTCATTTTTGCTTCTTTTTTGCTCCAAGTGCTAAAAATCATCAACCGGCAATAAAACATGAAAATTACCTTCTTGTAAAGTGCAATATCACCAAAAAATGAGTATAAAATGTAGGTCTAAAAATGCATATATTTTTGGTTCATCAAAATCCCCTAAACTTAAATGTTAGTTGTCCTTAGGTAACTCCTTTACTACATAAAAATATGACTTATAGTAAAGAGTTTAGTTTCTAGATTTCCATATTTTGGTCTACTAAATATCATAGCATAACTTAAAAAAAATTTAAAATAACTCAAGTTAATACTAAATGTATAAGAATATCTAGCAGTCAAGTCTAAGATTTCTAATTCTCTATTCTTTTCAAGGAAAAATTACAAATTTTCATATTAAAGCCACTTAGAATATCCATATGAAAAAATACTTCATGAAAATTTTACTAGTAAGTATGCTAATACTTAAATACAAGTTTAGAGAATGTAGCTAAGCCTTCTTTCTTAAGTTGATTCAAGTGAAACTACTTTTTGATTAAACATCTCCTCAAGCTTCTCCTCACATATTTTTCTTTTTTTTTTCCTTATCTTTTTTTTTTTTGCTTTTTGCTTTTCTTTTTTTTTCTTTTGCTTTTTGCTTTTCTTTTTTTTTTCATCTTCATTTTCATGTAAGGATTACTATATTTGGATAGCCTTTAATAATTTTGAACTTCACTATCCTCTTCTTAAAGTTAAAAAAAACTTTTCACATTCCTTCACTCTATAAATTCATCTTAGCTTTGAAGATTTTTTTATAAATTTTCAATCTTTTCTTTTTACATGAAACTCTAAGATTCTCAATACTTCAAAAATATAAATTTCTTTACTTAAAATGAAAAAAAACATAGTCTTATTCTCTCATATAAAATACCTTTGTAAGAAGACAATTAATACATAAAGAAAAGTCTTACCTGTTGAAGGTTCTATTTTTGAAACTTAACTCTGAAATATTGTAGGTGCTAA
>NW_018234107.1:502351-503567 GCF_001263595.1 Phalaenopsis equestris
GTAAGGACATTTCAAAGATATCGGACTAAGAAGTGTGAAAGGGGATTGGTTCAAATTTGGAACATTTTGTTTTGGTGTCCAAAGGAGGAAACACTAGAGGATGCCACAGATCCGAAGGAGAACTTCGGTGACTTCCCAAGCTATCCTATTATTTGGCTTCAATTTAGGAGAAATCATTTAGATGTTTCATCCTGCAATTTTTATTAGGATTTACATTTGTGTGAAGCAATCAACACAAATAAACTTGATGATGTGAGGATTTAGGTCATGACAAAGGACTACCTCGAAATCTTAAGGCGAGTCAGGGCTTAGATTGTACAACAAAATTGTACAAATGCCTAAAAGATGTATTTGAGGATTTATGTTGCACTAGGCAGACAATCTCGAATTCCTATAGCTTTGTTGTTTAAAGTTAAGGATGTGTAGTTGTAGATCCTCTTGATGTTGAAGATGACCAGGTTGCCCACCATATAAGCTCCAAGCTCCTCATCGTAGCAAGTTTAAGTTAAATCCAAGCTCCTGATCGTAGCAAGTTTAAGTTTTCTAATGTTTCAAGTTATGGTGTCAAATCAAGTGTTCATATGTTTATGGTTCTTTAAATATTATGGGGCATATTAAAGTTGATTGGAGCGACACCGGTTAGGATCCTACGGTTTCTTTATTCTGTTACCACTATTTTCTATTAGATTCACTTAGTCCTAATGAATTTACTAAACTCAACTAAATGAGTTCCATACTTTCATTTAGACTGTGGGAAATCTCATTAGCAACCGTAGGTTACATCCTTTGAGGTATTCCCGATCATCCGATAGAGACGGCTTAACTTAATTACAATTGTTGTTTTGTGATGTTTGTGATTAAATTTTGAGTTATCTTATATTTTGAATGTTGTGATGGTGAATTTTATCTTGTTCGGTTTTAGTTTTGGTTTTGATTTGATGGCTATTCTTGATGTGTTGGTTTTGACATATAGGGTGACATCATTGTTTAACATGCAAGTTCACGAGCAAGAAAAGTACAGTAAATAGAGAGCAGGAAAAGAAGGTGATGTAAACTATAAAAGTGTACCCGTCGAGTCTTCTCGTTCCTCTACCTAAAATTTCAATACTTGCAAGGCATATATATATATATATACATACTCTTAGAAAAAGTTGGAAGTACAAGTTTAAGGTATGTCTACCAGATCCTATGTCATATCTTAATGGGTCCTATTTAT
>NW_018234107.1:504460-505171 GCF_001263595.1 Phalaenopsis equestris
TTGAAATTTTTATGTGAGCTAGCCCTAGACCAGAAAGTCATTTGGCCAAAATTTCATAATTTTTTGAATTTTCTGTGATTTATTAAAATTAATTGAAGTTTTGGGGATTTTAATAAAAATAAAATATTTTATAAGTTGAAAAATATGTTTTATATTTTTGGAAAATTTCTCTGAGATCAGAGAACCCAGAGAATTTTATTTTGTATTTTTCTGATTTTTATTTGATTTTTTAGAATTATTTTGGTGAAAATTCTACTTTTAAGCCTTAATAATCATTTTAAGGTTTAAAAATAGATATCTTTATTTTTAGACCTTGGAAAAATATTCCAATTATTCCTGAGTGTTTAGGAAATATTTTGGAACATTTCTATTAGTTTAGTATTTTATGTTTTTTTTTATTTTTAATTATTAAAAAATAATTAAAAATAACTTAAAAATCAAGTTTTTATTTTAAATATATTTTATTTTTATTAAATTCCCCTAATATCAGAGAACTCAAAAAACTAAGTTTCCTAAATTTTGGAATTATATTTTGATTTTTAAAAAAATTATTTATGTTTTAAATGTGATGGTCACATTTAAAAATCAATTAAAAATATTAAATGATCTCAAAATGACTTAAAATTTTTATGGTGAGTTCTTTGACTCATTAGTCACAATAGAGAACAAAAATAGGGAGGTTTTGATTCTTAAAAATCATGAAATTATTTC
>NW_018234108.1:0-13235 GCF_001263595.1 Phalaenopsis equestris
TACGGGCAAACTCCACACCAAAAATAATGACCGACAGGTATGTAATTTTTTATTTTTACAAATTTAAACCTTGAAATGAAATGTCATATTTAAATTTATATATGGTTAAAAAATTTTCATTTTAGAGTTCAAAAATGTCACTCTAAGTTTTCTAATCATTTGTGATTTTATTTTCCAATTTCCTTTATTTTTATAATTATTTTAAAGATAATTATAAATTTTGAAAGAAATTAAGAAATTGATGTCTAGGGAGTTTTTCTGGCCTTGGAAAAAAATATTGAAGGTTCTTAAAGACTTATGGATAATTCCCTAAAATTTTTAGATATTTTAAGATTATAAATAACTTTTAATAATTAAATTACTCTAGAGAGTAATTAATTCATTAAAAACTATATACAATTAATTAAATTCTAATTTTATGTCCAAAATATTCTAATCATTGTCTTGAGTTCAGAAGTATTTTTGTATTTTTTTTGTGATTTTTGTGTGTCAAAATATCAATCTTTTAATCTTTTAAGATTATTCTGAATTTCATTAAATCTTAATTAATCAAAAAAATCTCTGGGGCGCCGCGTGTCCTCATACTCGTCAAAAACGCGTTTGATCTACTGTAGGGATCAGAACTTGGAATCAGATAGGATTTAATCATGGTCGTCCATTTTTAAAACAAGGAAACAGACCACATCCTTGCGTCTTCTTCCTCTCCCATTTCCTGTGGACCGTCTATCATCCAAGAACACATTCTCACTAGAATCTTGATGAAATCAAATGAAATTTGTTCCTATAGCTTCCTCTCAAGGGTGCGAACCTGTCTAAACAGTCATTAGTAGGTTGTGAAATGGTTCGTTCAAAATTGACCAAAATCGAGGAAGATCTAGGTCAAAATGGCCATACCTTGGCTTGATGAAGTGAAGGTTCAATCAAGTTTTTCTGGAATGCTCCCTAGGTCTTTCTGAAGCTCCTGGTATGCTCAATTTGGAGTGAAATCAAGTGGAGGTATGATTTGGAGGTATGATTTGTGGAGGTATGATTTCACTGAAATGGGCTCACGACTTCATTGAAGAGTAAGTTGGAGCCTATGGGAAGGGCCAATTTCGATTGGATTCTTCCTTTCTGAGGTCAGGGATGGATTCGTAGGGATGGATTTTGAGGTGTTAATTTGGAGTTTTGAGGGGTTTTATGTCAAAACCGAAAAGGTCCTATTTTTGGGCAGAGAAATTGGAAGAAACCAACGGAGGCTAGAGGTTGAATTAATGGGGATTCAACTCTTTAGAACACTGGCAAGAGTTTCTCTCAAGGGTATTTGAGGAACTAGGCTATATATGGCTCTCGAAGAGCCATGAATGAACCTTGATCAGCTTAGGTTCATTTGGGGATGTTATTAACCACATTAATGATGGTTTTCATATATAATTTTGGCTGAAGATAATCAATTGGTTTTCCATAGTTAAACCCTTGTAGAGTAAATTTTAACTTAAATCCTTGGCTTCCTCTCATTGGCTCATCTATGAGGTGGATAATGTTGGCTAAAAATTGCTGAGATAGCCTTGCCCACATAATTCCATCAGCTCATTCTATGTATTAAAAGGAACATGACACACATGCTTCTTACTCACCTTTCTCCTCCTGATGAATTTAAACATGACAAAAGAGGTTTAGCTATGCTATTTTTTTTCCATTGGTGAGGTTTTGAGGTGCTCTCAACCTAAGCTTCCATGTCATGCTTTCGTTTCAAGAGGGAATGACACATGTCCCTTTTTATGTGATGGTATCATTATGAACTTTAACCATGGTTAAAGTGCCAAATATGTCATGATGGGTCTAATGGATTATGATTAACCCATTTATGACCTCCCATAAATTAGATTTAATTTTGAAAATCAATTATGGGTTTTTGATGTCATGTATAATGGCATTTTGATGTCATGTGTGATGTCTTTTAATTTAGGGATAAATTCTCGTAAATCTATTTTTAATTAATAATGTAATTAATTTAAAATGTAGGAAATTATAATATTTACTCATGAGTTGGTCAAAATAATTTTGGGTGCTGCCCATTCGACCAATTTCACAAATTTGGTTCAAAATTAAATATTTTGAGCAAAGTTGACCTCGTAGACTATGGTTGACCAAACTTGACTAGGTTGACCATAGTTGACCCGTTTAGGTGTAGAGTTGACCAATATGACTTTTCTAACCATGTCATGGCTAGGTTAGTCATGGGGTCTATGTGTTGGTCATTAGGTCATGGATTGACCATTTTGACTAAGTTTACTATGGTTGGTCAGGGTTGACCAGTTTTGATCATAGTTTACAAATCTTGGTCAAGGGTTGACTATGATGACCCACTTGACCATGTCATGGTTAGTTTATTCATGAGTGTCTTGGGGGTATGACTTCGGTTTGACCAAGGCTAACCAATGTTGACCAAAGTTGACCAGAATGGTCAAATAGACCTTATGGTGTTGTCTGGACCAAATGGGGGTCGTTTGGGTCCAACAATGATCAAATGGTCGAAGTGGTGACCATGGATGTTCACCTTAGTCATTTTTACCAATAGTTGATCATTGGTGTCTGTAGTTGACCAAATGGTCCATTTTGATCTTTTTGGTGTTTTAAAATGATCAAATAATCCAATTTGACCTTTTTTAGGGTTTGAACTGATTCATTGGTCCAGATTAACCAAATTTGACCAGTTTGACAAAAATTGACTATTTTGGTCAAAGTTGACCAATTGGAACAATTAAATGTCAATGTTGACTTTATGATCATTATGGTGACCAATAAGTCAAAATTCAACCAGATTAGGGCTTGTCACCGCTGATCTGATCATTTAGGGTATTGTCATTGTTAAGCTCCAAAAGGAGTACTTTGAGGGTTATTTCAAATTTTTAAGGTTTTACTAACCCTATGTATGTCCAAAGAAGTCAAGTTGGTAGACCCTTTATCTTAATGATCACAATGATCATTTTAGGTCTTTTAAATGTGTCTGGGAATCTTAAATCATTAGGTTCTTCAAGGTGAGTTTAGTCTATGGATGTTATTTTAAGACCTTCACTAAAAGTGAGGCCAACAATCCAAATGGTACAAAATAATCAGTTTGGAGGAACAACTACTAAAGATCCTAACTTACATCTTGCTAGTTTTTTTAAAATATATGCTATTTTTAAATATGACAGAGTAATGATGATGTTAGGCTTAAACTTTTTTCCTTTTTAATTAAGGGATAAAGCTAATGCTTGGTTAAATTCATTAGCACTTAGATCTGTCAGAACTTGGGGAGAACTATCATAAAAATTCTTGGTTAAATATTTTCCACCCTAAAAAACAGCTAAGCTTAGAAACGATATTACATCTTTTTGTCAGTTTAAAGGGGAATCGATATATAAAGCCTGGGAAAGATTTAAGGATCTCCTTAGAAAATGTTCACACCATGCTTTATCAAATTTGTTAATAATTCAAATATTTTACAATGGATTAATAAGATCACTTAGATCTACTATAGATGCAGCTGCAGGAGGATCTCTAATGTCAAAACCTTTTGATGAAGCATACTCTTTAATAGAAGAAATGACTACTAATAATTTTTAATGGTCCTCCGAATGGGTAAATCCTTAGAAAGTAGCTAGTATTCATGACTATAATGTAATGTTTATTTTATCATCTCAAATTGCTACTATATCAAAAAAGATTGTTCAAATTGGAGTAAATTATTCTCAAATACCACCAGTATTAGAGGAGAATTCACTAAGACAGATAATTGACACTCAATCATCTTATGAAACTTTGAATGTTATTACTAATCAAAATAATAACCCCTTTTTTAACTATTTCAACCCTGAATGGAAAAATTACCTTAATTTTTGTTAGAATAATTATAACAATTCAATGGACCCCTTTAAAAATTTAAACAACCGAGGAAATCCTAATTATCAACCTTATTATCCTCCTGGATTTAACTCTAACCCTAACCCATGAGTTAAGGAAAAGAAGTTGACGATGGAAGAGGTAATGTTAAATATGAGAAATTAAATACAAAATCAAGGGGCAGCTATTAGAACTATTGAAAATCAATTAGGACATATTGGTACTGCACTTAGTTACACACCTTCATGAAATATTTTGATTACTATGGAAGTTAATCCAAAATATCAAAATAAGGAGCAAATTAAAGCTATTCAATTATGAAGTGGAATAGAAGTTGAAACGAGAATCTAAAGAGAAACTAAAGTTGATGAGGAGAAGGAAGAGATTGAAAGTGACCATAATGAAAATGAACAAACACAAGTTCCCTTAAAAAAACCATTACCTCCATTTCCTCAACGACTAAAACAGAAGAATAAAGACAAATAATTTACAAAGTTTTTGGAAATCCTTAAAAAGTTAATGATAAACATTCCTTTCATTGAGGCTTTGAAAAAAATGCTAAGTTATGTGAAATTTATGAAAGATATACTAAACAAAAAAAGGAAGTTTGCAGATCATGAGATTGTTGCACTTAGTGAAGAGTGTAGTGCTATTATTCAGAAAAAGCTTCCTGAAAAGATAAATGATTCTCGTAGTTTTACTATACCTTGGGCAATTGGTGAAAAGTTTTATGGAATAGTCGTATGTGATTTAAGAGCGAGTATCAATCTTATGCCTCTATCAATTTTTAAACCTTTAGATTTGCGAAAGAATTCCCCTACTACTGACTCTTCAGTTAGCTAATCCATCAATCACTTATCTTAAAGGAGTTATAAAGGATGTATTAATAAAAGTGGATATGTTTATCTTTCCTGTAGACTTCATAGTATTAGATGTAGAGGCAAATAAAGAGATTCTTATTATTTTGGGAAAACCATTTCTTGCAACAGTGAGAGCGGTGATAGATGTGTAAAAAGGAGAACTAATAATGAGAGTTAATCATCAAGAAGTCACATTTAATATTGCAAAAGCTATGAAATATCCTGCAGTAAGAAAAGATAATGAATGTTTTAGGATGGAAGTTACTGATTATTTATGTAATGTGCAATTTAAGAAAGAATTTGAAGAAAAATTAAGGCAAGAAGAATTTAGTGAGAATGAGGATGAAATAAAAGAAGAAAATTTAGATTATATTCAGGACAAATTTGAAACTTTATATTTGTTGGAAAATGATAATAAAAATCTTACTCCAAGTATTGAACAACCTGAACTTGAACTGAAAGTTTTACCTGATCACTTAAAATATGTGTTTTTAGGAGATTCATCTACAATTTCCGTTTTTGTATCTTTTGAGTTAACTGAAATTCAAGAACAATAATTAATAGAAATGTTGAAAAGATATAAAAAGATGTTGAAAAGATATAAAAAGGCTGAAAAGATATAAAAAGGCTTTTAGATGGACTTTAGAAGATATTAAAGGAATTAGTCTTTTGATTTGTATGCACAAAATTCTATTAGATGAACAATATGAACCTAAAGCTGATCCTTACATGAGAATAAACTCAATAATGAAGGAAGTTGTTAAAAAAGAAATCTTAAAATGGTTAGATGTTGCAATTATATATCCTACTTTAGACAGTACTTGGGTAAGCCTAAATCACTATGTTCTAAAGAAAGGAGGAGTGAAATTTGAAGTAAATGAGAAAAATGAATTAATTCCAACAAGACAAGTTACTGGTCGGTGAATTTGTAAAAACATGGCCACCATGAAAGATCACTTTCCTTTACCCTTTCTAGACCAAATGTTGGATAGATTAGCTAGAAACAAATATTACTTCTTTTTAGATGAATATACTGGTTATCATCAAATTCTAATGGCTCCTCAGGATCAAGAGAATACAACATTTACAAGCCCTTATGGAACATTTGTTTTTCATAACATTTACAAGCCCTTATATAGAATGCCTTTTGGACTAAATGCCTTTTGGACTATGCTATGCATCTGCGACATTTCAAAGATGTAGGATGTCAATTTTTAGTAATTTGATTGAACATGAAATGAAAGTTTTTATGGATAATTTCTCTGTATTCAGGGCTACATTTGAATTATGTTTAAATAATTTAGAAAAAGTTATAGAATTATGTGAAAAAATCAACCTAGTACTAAATTGGGAAAAAAATCAATCTATGGTTTCCAGAAGGAATTTTACTTGGGAAAAAAAATTCTAAAAATGTCATGGAAGTTGAACCTGCAAAATTTCAAGTTATTGAAAATTTACCACCTCCTACTATGGTCACAGGGGTAAGAAGTTTTTTAGGACATGCTGGTTTCTACATGCGTTACAGAAAAAAATTTTCAAAAATAACTAAGCCATTATGCCAACTTTTAGAAACAAATACAAAATTTGATTAGTAGAAACCCTATGGAAAAGATTCATGTGGAAAAGCCCGAGGCTGAAGATCCTAAAAAGAACTCCAAGTTCGAGGAGTCAGCTGTCACCCCAAGGATTACTCTCGAAGAAGTTACTTTTCAACCGCCGCCGATTGATCTTAAAGTAACTAAAGGAAGATCAATTGAGGCTACTTTGTAGAAGTTAAGAACAAACATCAAGCAAATGACTAAAGAAACAAAGGACGAGTTGAGGGGCGAAGAAGATCTAACGGATTGCATGGAGGAGGATATTGCTGAGATAAATGTCATCGAGACTAGGGCGTCATCATCCTTGTGAGATGTCTTAGAACCTGCCGAAGGAGGGGAGATTGAAACACTGCGAAGGGAGGTTTGACAGAAAGATGAACAAGTTGAGCGTTTGGAGAGAAGGATGGAGGAGATGATGGCCGTAATCATGACACTTCAGAGTCAACCTCAGCCCTCGAAAGTGACACCTGCACTGACGATGAGAAAGAATTCACTTATGTTAACAAAGAGGAGCAACCAAAGAAAGACTCTGTTCAAAGTCTAGTACCGGAAAAAGAAATCAAACATATGATAGAACAACAGGTGAGAGGAGCTCTGACTCAGGCTAAAAGGGGAGCATCAATTATGAAGGGTAGACCTTATCCCGAAGAGTTCAATGTTGTTCAATATCCCAAGGGTTTCGTACCACCTCAATGCAAGACTATCGACGGGACAAGAAACCCTCAGCAGTATGTTGCACACTTCCAAGCGAGTTGTTGCAATGCGGGGGCTAATGACGCTTTGTTGTTCCGCCAGCTCGTTAGCAGCCTTTTGGGAGTCGCTTTTGACTGGTACGCCGAGCTGCCAAATGGTTCCGTAAGAAATTCGCAGAATTAGAAGACCTTTTCATTAAACGGTTCGTTGGAGCTCAACACCACATTACCGTTGGTAATCTCGTGGTGGAGAAACAGAAGCCGGACGAAACATTGGTGGACTACATTCTACGATGGAGGAACTTAAGCATGAAGTGCGAATCAAAACTTAAGGAGCAACATGCATTTGAGATCCTATTGAAAAACATTCACGACCTGGTTGTGTTTCTTCTTAAGGGCTTCTTAAAAGCATTTGAATTATTGAAAGAAAAATTAATCAATGCACCTATAATAGTCCCACCTGATTGGTAGAAACCCTTTGAAATAATGTGTGATGCTAGTGATTATGCTATTGGAGCTGTTTTAGGACAAAGACACAATAAATTTTTAAAGTAACATATTATGCTAGAAAAATTCTAAATGACACTCAAATGAATTACACTAGTACTGAGAGGGAGCTACTAGCTATTGTCTATGCCTTTGATAAATTTAGATCATACTTGATTGGAACCAAATGTATAGTGCATACAGATCAATCTGCTATCAAATACTTAATGCAAAAGAAGGATGCTAAACCAAGATTGATTAGATGGATACTTCTATTATAAGAGTTCAATTTTATTTTAATTGATAGAAAGAAAAATGATAATCAAATAGCTGATCATTTGTCGAAACTATAAAAAGAAATATTAACTAATTTTGCAAATGAAATTTTAGAACATTTCCTTGATAAAAAATTATATAATATTGATGAAATTAATACACCGTGGTATACCAATATAGTAAATTATATTGTAAGTGATATTTTATTACCTGATATTAAGAATCAACAATTAAGGTAAGAATCAACAATTAAGAAATTCTATTTTTGGGATGACCCATATTTATGTAAATAATGTAAAGATCTAATTATTAGAAGGTGTAAACAATGTAAATAATGTAAAGATCTAATTATTAGAAGGTGTGTGCCTTATGAAGAAACTCAACAACTAATTGAAGGATGTCATGATTTTAAATTTGGAGGACATTTTAGAAAAAATAGAACTGCATATAAAATTTTGCAAGCTGGATTTTATTGGCCTACTCTTTTTAGTAATGCTAATGAATATATTAAAACATGCGATTGATGTTAACGAGTAGGAAATATTTTAAGTAGAAATGAAATGCCTCTAAATTACACATTGGAAATTAAAATTTTTGATGTGTGGGGATTAGATTTTATGGGACCATTTATGCCTTCATTTGGAAATTTATATAAATTACTTGTTGTTGATTATATGTCCAAATGGATTGAAGCTTTTGTTGTACCTTAATGTGATGCTCGGAGTGTTTCTAAATTTTTAAATAAAAATATTTTTGCAAGGTATGGAATGCTGAGAGTAATTATTACTAATGGAGGATCTCATTTTAGGAATAAGAGAATTGAAAATTTAATTAAAAAATATGATATTATACATAGATTCTCTACTGCTTATCATCCTCAGACTAGCGGTTTAGCAGAAATATCAAATCGTGAAATAAAATGAATTTTAAAAAAAGCTGTAAATCCCTATAAATTGGATTGGTATGCTAGATTAGATACTGCATTATGAGCATACAGAACTATTTATAGGACTCTTATTGGAATGCCCCATATAGACTTGTTCTTGGAGAAACATACCACTTACCATTAGAATTGAAGCATAAAACATTTTGGGGTATTCAAAAATTTAATTTTAATCTAAAAGGTGCTGGTGAGAAAAGATTATTGCAACTTAATGAACTTGATGAGATTAGAAATAAAGCATATGACGATACAAAAACTTATAAAGAGAAAATGGAAATGTGGAAGTTAAACCAAGACAAGAAGTTTTATTATATAATACAAGATTGAGATTGTTTCGAGGAAAATTGAAATCCAGATGGTTAGGACCATTTAAAGTGATTAAAGCTTATCATTATGGAACTATTGTTATTAAAAATCCTAAAACTGGAAAGATATTTAAAGTTAATGGGTATCGATTGAAAGACTATTAAGAATGTCATATACTAAAATTTAAATAAATTTTAATCTTAAGTCAACCCGATTAAAGAAATTGTACGTCGGGCTGACGATGTTAAACCGAGTGCTTTGTGGGAGGCAACCCACACACACACACACACATATATATAAATATATTTATATATTAGAAAATAATAATATTTTTGAGTTCTACACAATTTTATATATCATAAATTAAGATAAATATTGGTATTAGAGGAAAATTTGGAATTGCATTGAAAAAAAATAAAAATTAAAAGACATAATTTTGGCCTCTAGTGTTGTCGTGCCCTCTAAATGGACCATGGCGCCAACAACACCATCGGGAGCGCTGACGACGTCCCCAGCAGTTTTGCAGTGCAGAGCAAATTTGGCAGACTTTGGCAAGATTTCGCTCCTCAATAACAACCGGGAGGTATTTTTAAAGTCCTAAAAACTGTCTTGGAAGTCCAAAAACTTCCTAGTTTTAAATTTCATGGCTTTAAATTCCAGAAATACTTAAATTTATGGAGTTTTCAATAAAAGAAAGTTTATTAGTTTTGACATGCAGAGATTATACGACAAAATCATAACGAGGAAGAGACTTATCAGCGAGAGAAGATTTTTCAATCATGGATTGAGGAATCCAAGTTCACAGATTGAGAAAATCATTGTGCAAATGTGTTGAGAAGTTTTGTGCTACGCTACCACTGCAGTTGTAGTACCAGTAGTAAAGGAATTCTATGTTAACATACATGGAATTACCCATGCAGTAGTCCTCGTTTGAGGCAAGGCTGTACCATTTACTTATGCGCAAATTAATGATTTGTATATGATAGAAAACATTTCAATATGTCATTAGACAAATTTTATCACAACGAGAGATATAATGCAAGATGTATATAATTTTCTGACGGATGAATATGATAATTGGGAAATTAGAGATGAGGGATACATTAGTTTCTCTACTTCGCTGCTTAATCCAATATCAAAATAATGGCATTTCTTCATATCTGTAAAATTACTCTCTTCCATGAAGATTAGTAGAGTTACAAGAGAAAATGTCATTTTAAACTATTGCACTCAAATAAAAATAGTCATTGATTTGGGGTTGATTATTTTCAAATCTGTTATGGGTATTATTATGAATGGGCCAATATATGGACTGGGTCATCCTTCCACAATTTTCCTACTTTGCAGTGAATCTCAAGTTCAATATGAAGGTTGGAGAAAGTTTTATTATCTTGGGAGCCCATGATTCCTATTGATGAAAATTATACTGGAAATATGAATAAAGCATTAGATATTATTTTAAATTGTTCATCACATGCTTCGACACCATTAATTCCAAAAAATGTTGGAAGTTCAATAGCTTAGGAAAAGAAACTTAAGAAAATAGAAAGAGAACATCAAAGTATTACAAATGCAATAGGAAATCTCAGCTACCTTTTTGATCACCTAGATTGGAAGATGTAGGAGAAATTTGATCATACTGAGACAATTGAAGCAGGATTGGCACAGATGTTCAAGAAAAATGGATGGATTGATGAAAATTTGACTGATGAATTCCCGTACCAACCCTTCTACAATAACCCTTCTACAATTTGTATGTCTTTGTATGTCCATTACCAGTCTATGGGAGATATTAGAGGAGGAGAAAGTACTAAAGATGAGGCAAAATAATTAAAGAAGTTGGACCCTCAACTATTTTAAAATACTTATGTTGTTAATATAGTTGTGTGAATTTGATTTACTTTGCTTTACTTTAGAACTCTATTGACTTTAATTGTGTGTATAGTTTTGTTTCAGCGTTCTTTCAGCGTTCTAGTGTTGTGGCCGTTCTAGTGTTGTGGCTTGATTTTGATGTTGAATTATAATTTAGTTTCCTTTAAGGATGTGGAAGTGTAACTAGAAAAATGTATTTGTAAAAAGTGTATTTTCTTATAAAAGTGTACTTTCTTATATAAAAGTTAGTTTGGTGTTTTTTTGTAAAATTGGTATTTGTGAAATGTTTTATTTGTAAATTATTGTTAGATAAAAATTTGTGTCTAAAATACTAAAAATTTTTGGAGTAAGTAGATATGAAATTAAAAATAAAAAAAAAACACACCGGCACCGACTACGCAGGCATGGGCGCTGACAATGCCCTTGACCCAAATCTACTTAAATACCTTAAAAATTCATGATTTGTATAGTAAAACACTTTTTTTCCCTTTGAGTCACCTTCAACCTCTGGTTTTTGCACCTAGTGATTGCTATTTCTCGGATTTGAGGCAATTTTAATGTAAGAGCTACATTTTGAACTCAAACTTTTTTATTTTCACCAAGAATTTATCTTACATTGCCGAGATCAAAAATTTTGATTTTCCAAAATTTTGAATTTTTTTGGAAAATACTGAGAAAATGCTTTGGTTAAGAACTCTTACTTAGTAAATTTAGGTTTAAAACATTCCACATTGTTATTTTTGAAATTTTTGGGAGTTTATTTGGATTTTATCAAATTTTTATAGATTTACCATGGCACCAAAAATGAGGAAAGGAAAGAAAATGAGCAAAGGAAAGAGAAAGGTGGATTTTGATGATCAAAAGTTTGTCTACTACAAGGCTAACCTTTGCTTTAATAGTCTACTTACAACTAAAAGAGTGTTTCTAGATGTAGGATTTAAAAATCTGGGAGGAGACTTTTACTCGACAAAGGGAGAATTTTTGTTACTTTACTGCCGAGGCTATTATTGGTGTAATGATGGAGTTCTATGCCAATTTTAAAGAGACTTCTGAAGACTGTGTGTTTGTTCATCAAAAAATGGTGGAGTTTACTTCAACAAAAATTAATGAATTTTATCAGTTAGAAGATGTGTATAGCTGCCAGTACAATTCATTTTCTGCTACAAATGAGGCCTTGGATGAAGTTATTTATTTTCTTACTGATGGAAGAGGAACTTGGAAAGTGAAGAATGGTGTTAAGGTAAACTTTCCTCTTTCTATGTTAAATGTAGTATCTAAGGCGTAGCACTACTTTATTTCTTGAAGAATAATACCAACAAATCATCATAGTTAAGTTATAATGGATAGAGCCATCTTGAACTTCTGTATTCAGTAGGTTATGAGGATAGATGTAGGCTCTATCATTTATAGAAACACTCGATCTATTGATTTTGGAGAGACTACTGGTGTTTTTGCTCACCCTGATCTGATCTTCAGACTATGTGAACAGGTAGGAGTTGATTATAGAATGGATGAAGAGAGGATTGAATCTCTAAAGCCTGTTGGAACAACAAATATAAAAACTTATGAATCTCATGTTGGATGGAGATCTGAAAGCAAGACCATGGATATTCCTTCTACTTCGAGTACTACTTCTAGTGCCCCTACTATTCATGTACTTATGGAGCAGAGGATGATCCAACAGGGAGGTATCTTGAGAATGGGAAATAGAATAGAAAATATGGAGGTCAAGAATGCACATAATGATGATTTGACAAGACTGAAGTTCGAGTATGATGTTGCTTATGATGATGCAATGGTCAGATACATGAGGGGTGATCACTTAGTTCACTTTCCTACTCACCCTGTTTTTACCCCATATCTGCGGAACAATTTGGATGTGGAAGAAGAAGAAGAAGAAGACGATGATTGGTGATGTGTTGGCTAGATTTTGTTTAGTTTATGTTTAGTTGTACTTTATTGTTGAGACTGTTTTTTTGTAGACTTTGATACTTTATTTTAATTGTTATGTTGTGTTGTGAACAATAAATTTGTTAAACTTTTGTTACATTGGGAACCATTTTAGTAATGTTGCTAGTTTATAGTACTTTGCTGGATGTATTTGTAGTTAACACTTTCTCAGCAAATTTTTATATGCATTATGTGTTATTCAATGTTTTAAGTCATATAGTTTTTCAAATTATCACATGCAATATTTCAGAGTTAAGTTTCAAATCAGAACTTTTAACAGGTATGTCTTTTCTTATGTATTAACTGTTTTCTTTCACACTTTATTTTTCAATTATTCATGCAAAATCTCTTAAAAATTTAAGTTTGGGAAGGGGGGGGGGGGAAG
>NW_018234108.1:13328-15587 GCF_001263595.1 Phalaenopsis equestris
GCCAAAGGAAAAAAGAAAAAAAAAAAAAAAACATTTCTAAATATATAGTAAACTTATTCTCAAAATCATTAAAATGAATGATCATTATATAACATAGTTAACAAGATTAAGATATTTTGTATGATAGAATAAGACTAGGTTTTTCAGTCTTAAGTATAGGAATTTGTATTTTTGAAATATTAAAAATCCTATAAATTCATGTAAGACGAAAAGATTAAAACTTTATGAAAAATCTTTAAAGCTAATATAAATTTATAAAGTGAAGGAATGTGAAAAGTTTTTAACTTTAAGAAGAGGACAGTGAAGTTCAAAATCATTAAAGGCTATCCAAATATAGTAATCCTCAAATAAAATAACAGAAAAAAAATAATTGAAAATAATCCTGAAAAAGAAAAGAAAAGAAAAGAAAAAGGATTGAATATGATCCTGAAAAGAAAAAAATAAAAAAAAAAGATGTGAGGAGAAGCTTGAGGAGATACCTAATTAAAAAGTGGCATCACTTGAATCAACTTAAAGAAAAAGGCTTAGCTACATTTTCTAAACTTATATGTCCTAGTAAAGTTTCATGAAGTTCTTTTTCATATGGATAATCTAAGTGGCTTTAAAATGAATAATTTGCAATTTTTCTTGAAAAGAATAGAGAATGAATAGACATTTTTTTCTTGAAAAGAATAGAGAATCAGAAATCCTAAACTTGATTGCTGGATATTCTTACACCTTTAGTATTAACTGGAGTTATTCAATATTTTCTTAAGTTATGCTATTGTATTTAATGGACTAAGATATGGAAATCTAGAAGTTAAAATCTTTTCCACGAGTCATATTTTAATGTAGCAAAGGACTTACTTGAGGACAAGTAACATTTAAGTTTGGGGGATTTTGATACACCAAAAATATATGTATTTTTAGACCCATATTTTAAACTCATTTTTGATGATAGTGCACTTTAATCAAAGGTATTTTTTACGTTTTATTGCAAGTTGTTAATTTTTAAGACTTAAAGCAAAAATAAAGTGCAAAAATGAAGTAAAAAACATGAAATTTAGAGTCAAAAAAGAGATTTTGAAAAATTGTTCAGCACCGACGGCGCTAGACTGGGCGCTGACTACACCATTTAACAAAGACTGGGATTTAAATAAATGGACTCTCGCACCGACGATGTCAGTGTCGGTGCAGCCCCATTTCTAGAAGATTTAACAAATTTGGATGCTTTTTGAAAATTTTTTGGATGCACCTATTGTAGAACCGACCCTAGGCACTGTTTAGAGCCAAAATTGATCAGAAAAGACACAACTTTGCCCTTTTTCACACCTCTTCGCGCTTCTTCTCCACACCATTAGTGAGTTATTTTCTTTATAGTTTTTAGTTTGTGTGGGGAGTTTAAGTGTGAATTCCTCTCTAAGAAGTGTTAGCGAGGGAGAGAAGTGAGAGATTTCTTCTTCCTACATTTCTTAAGAGGAGGTACAAAAAATTTCCTTTGAGAAAGAGTTTTATATAAATGTTATTTGTTTATTATTTTTGTATGAACTTCCTTTTATATATGAAATTTATGTTTTGTTGTATCGTTCTCATGAATTCAGAGTATTTTCCTTTATATTTCTCCCTACTCTGAGATATGGTGAAATGAAGAGATAGTTTAGATGTGCCAATGTTAAAATATAAAATAAATTGTGATGATTTTTCAACTCCGCTCTTAATTTACTTTTCAATTTGGCCAATTGAATTTTTAAAATATGTTGTAAAACATATGATCCGAGGAATGGAGTATGAGTTATATAACAGAGCGAGAATCACATTTAAGTTCATGAAGGAGTATTTCGTTCATGGAATTAAGTGCAAATAAATAGGGAAATATACTTTGTTGGGTGTAGAATTTGAGATTTTTAGGGTGATGACCCAAGGAAAATATGTTGAGATTTTCATATCTATTTTATACTATTTTTAATGATATTGCACTTTAAAGAAAGGTATTTTTGATGTTTTGTTGCAGGAATGATGAACTAGGGTCATTGGAGCAAAAAGATGCAAAAAGGAGCAAATTTGGAGCAAAAATGACCAAAATGTAGATATCTGAACTAGGTCGCCGACGACGCCCTCGACCTCGACGACGGTGAGTTTTTCTCGAGGCTACAAGACAAAATTCTTTAGAAGTTTGCCGACGGCGAGCTTGGCGGTTATGCCTACTCAAGCTTTGGATAAGGGCAAATTTTGAAGGGATGCTTAGGCAACTCTTGGGAAAGCTCATCCACAACTTTAAAA
>NW_018234108.1:15724-16783 GCF_001263595.1 Phalaenopsis equestris
GATTTCTTCCTCCTTACTACTTCGAAGAGGAATTCTGTGTGCTGTAAAGAGAGGAAGAGATTCAGAGGAACTTGGAGGAGTGTTCTTGGGGAGAAATTTAGAGGTAAGTTATTTACTTGTTATAGTTTGTATGACTTTGATTTTATATATGAATTTTGGGTTTTGTTGTTTTTTCCCCATGAGATCTGAGTAGTTTTCTCTATCTTTCTCCTTGTCTCGAGATCTATGAAATGGTGATTTGAATTGGTGAAGCACGAAAATGTTTAAGAAATTGTGATGACCTTTTCACTTCAATCTTAATTTACTTTCAATTTGGCCAATTGATTTGTTAAATTATGTTGAATTTTACAACTAAAGTGAAGATTACATCCAAGATTCAGGTAGGTCAAAGCCCTTGGAAGTTGGGTGCAAATAAATAGAGAAATAATATTGTCAGGAGTAACATTCACACTTCAACACCCAATTGTTCAAATGGTACAAAACAATCAATTCAGAGGTACACCAAATGAAGATCTGAACTTACACCCCGCTAGTTTTTTAGAACTGTGTGCTACTTTTAAATAGGACAGACTCTCAAAAAATGCTATTAGACTTAGACTTTTTCCTTTTTTGTTGAAGCATAAGGCTAAGATGTGGTTAAATTTGTTAGCACCTGGATCTATTAGAACTTAGGGAGAACTTTGACAAAAATTTATATCCACATATTTTTCTCCATCCAAAACTGCTAAACTTAGAAATGACATAACATTATTCTGTCAGATTGATCGAGAGTCAATATATGAAGCTTGCGAGAGATTTAAAGATCTTCTTCGGAAGTTCCCTCATCATTCATTACCAGATTGGTTGATAATTCAAACTTTTTATAATGGATTAGTGTGATCTCTTAGATCGATTATAGATGCTGCGGCTGGTGGTTCTTTAATGTCAAAACCTTCTGATGAGGCTTATTCATTAATAGAAGAGATGGCTATCAACAATTTTTAATGGCCCTCTGAACGGGTAAATCCTAAAATACTAGATAGTATCCATGATTCTGATGCAATATCTATGTTAGCTTCG
>NW_018234108.1:16878-19443 GCF_001263595.1 Phalaenopsis equestris
TGATGGAAGAGAATTCATCTGGGCAATTTGTGGATGCTCAACCTTCATATGAGACTTTAAATGCTATTAATAGACCCAACAACCCTTATTCAAACTATTATAACCCAGGTTGGAAGAATCATCCAAATTTTAACTGGAGTAACAATTCTTCTACAAATCAACAATAAGCAAACAACCGAGTGAACCCATTAAGAATTCATCCAACCAAGGAAATGTTAACTACAGACCTTCTTATCCTCCAGGATTTAACAGTAACACTCAATATAAGGAGAAGAAGTTGTCTATGGAAGAGCTGATATTAAACATGGGCCAACAATTGCAGAATCAAAGAAATCAATTACAAGTTCAAGGAAATCAATTACAAAATCAATTGATACTAAGAATACTGAAAACCAATTGGGACATATCGCTACTACCCTTAGTAACTGAACATTAGGAACTTTTCCTAGTACTGTGGAACCAAATCCTAAAGATCAAGGAAAAGAACAAATTAAAGCAATACAGTTACGAAGTGGAAAAGAATTGGAAACAAGGGTGCAAAAAGAAATAGAAACTGAAAAAGAGAAAGTGGATACTGAAAAATAGAAGGATCATGAATACCCAGATTTAGAGTAGCCATTCACACTAATGAAAATTACCGTGGAAAAACCTCCCTCACTGTTTCCTCAAAAATTGAAGTAACACAAACAGAATAAATAACAAATTTTTAGAAATTCTTAAGAAGTTAACAGTGAATATTCCCATTGTAGAAGCTTTAGAGCAAATGCCCAATTATGTGACATTTCTGAAAGATATTCTGAACAAGAAAAAGAAGTTCACGGATAATGAAACTGTTGCACTTAACGAAGAGTGTAGTGCAATTATTCAGAAAAAGCTTCCTGTAGAACTAAAAGATCCTGGCAGTTTCACTATACCATGTGCTATTGGTAAAAAATTTTATGGAAGAGCTTCTTGTGATTTGTGAGCCAACATTAATCTTTTGCCTCTATCAATTTTCAAAAGATTAGGATTATGAGAAGTCTCACCTACTTCTGTAACTCTACAATTTGCGGATAGTTCAGTTACATATCCTAAGGGAGTTATAGAAGATGTGTTAGTAAAAGTGGATAAATTTATCTTTCCTGTGGATTTCATTGTTTTAGATATGGAGGAAGATAAAGAAATACCTATTATTTTAGGGAGACCATTTTTAGCTACTGGAAAAGCTATGATAAATAATCAAAAAGGAGAATTAACTATGAGAGTTAATGATCAAGAAGTGACTTTTAACATTGTGAAATCAATGAAATACCCTGCTGTTGAAAGAGGCAATGAATGTTTTTGCATGGAAATTATTAAACATCTACCTAACAAACATTTTAAAGAACATTTTGAAGGTAAAAATCATTTTGAAGAAGAAGAACATTTTAAATAACATTTTGAAGAGAAGGAACAATTTGAAGAGAGTGACGAAATTATTTTGGATGAATTAGAAAATGAAGAATTAGATTATGTTCAGGAAAGATTTGAGATGTTGGATATTACGGAAAATGCCGATAAAAATCTATTTCCGTCAATTATAAAACCACCTAAACTTCAGTTAAAAATACTGCCTAGCCACTTGAAGTATGTATTTTTAGGAGACTCGTCTACATTATCTGTTATTATATCTTCATAATTAAATTATTTGCAAGAACAAAGACTATTAGATACATTGAAAAGATGTAAGAAAGCTTTTGGTTGGACCTTAGCTGATATTAAGAGAATCAATCCTTCAATCTTTTTGCACCGAATTATATTAGATGAACAATATAAACCAAGAGTTGATCCATGAAGGAGATTAAATCCAATGATGAAAGAAGTAGTTAAGAAATAAATTTTGAAATGGTTCGACACTGGAATTATATATCGTATTTCAGATAGTGCGTGGGTAAGTCCAATTCATTGTGTTCCTAAGAAAGGAGGAGTGACTGTTGAAACAAAAGAAAATAATGAATTAATACCTATCAGACAAGTTATTGGGTGGAGTATTTGCATTGATTATAGAAAATTAAACACTGCCAACAGGGAAGATCACTTCTCTTTACCCTTTTAGGTCAGATGAAAGATAGACTTGCTTGGCACAAATATTTTTGTTTTTTAAATGGATATACCGGTTACCATCAAATTTCTATTGCTCCTGAAGGTCAAGAAAAGACAACATTTACTAGTTCTTTTGCAACTTTTTCTTTTTGAAGAATGCCTTTCGGATTATGTAATGGACTTGCAACATTATAGAGATGTATGATGTCCATATTTAGTAAGTTAATTGATGATGGATTGGAAGTATTTATGAATGATTTCTCTATATTTGGAACATCATTAGATGCATGCTTAAATTACCTTGAAAAAGTTTTAGAGTTATGCGAAAGAATTAATTTGGTTCTGAATTGGGAAAAATGTCAATTTATGGTTGCAAGAGGAACTGTGTTAGGGCATAAAATTTTGGAAGATGGTATGGAAGCAGACCCTGCAAAAATTCAAGTTATATCTAAACTAACACCTCCTACAAATGTAAGAAAGGTTAGGAGTTTTCTTGGACATGTT
>NW_018234108.1:20485-23800 GCF_001263595.1 Phalaenopsis equestris
TGAATCTTATGATAACGACAGAATTTATAAGGAGAAACTAAAGTTATGGCATGATCAGAAGATTAAACAGAAGAACTTTGAACCAGGACAAGATTTTTTACTTTACAACACTAGGCTGAAGTTATTTCCTGAAAAATTGAAGTCTCGTTGGTAAGGACCCTTTACTGTGACTCAAGTTTATACTTACGGAGCTGTTAAAATTGAAGATCAGAAGATGAGAAATTGATTTAAAGTAAATGTACAACGATTAAAACCATATTATGAGGGTAAAAGACCAAATTTTAAAGAGGTTTTAATGATCAGTCAACTTGAATAATGATCAGTCAACCTGAATGACACCTGAATAGGTCGGGCTGACGACGTTAAACCAAGTGCTTCATGGGAGGCAACAAAGATTTATCTTTACTTTTATCATGATTATAGTAGTTTTTATTTGAAATTATCATTAGTTTGTGGTAGTAATAAGCCCCACTACCCTTATTTATGCTTAAATTATCTTAAAATTGGATTCATGAAGAAAAATTGGAATGCATTCAGAGCAGAGCGAAACTGTGCAAATTTTCCCTTGGGCGCCGACGGCGCCCTCGACGCCACCGACGGTGGGTTTTTCCTGAGAGCCAGAAAAAATTAATATAGAGGTGCTCCGACTGTGCCATCGACCCCGCAGATGGAGAGACCGGCAAATTTGCGGTTACTTGGATTCAAATGACGATTTTTGGGTAGGAATTGGCTTTTTAAACTCAAAAATTTTATTTCTAGTTTATATTTTCCCTCCAAAAATGAAGTGAAACTCCACCAATCTCATTCCTATGGCTTCAAATTCCCTTGATAATCCCAGAATGCGAGTTTTCAATCGGCAAAAGTTTATTTGTGCGGAAGGGCAGTGAATCTTCAACAAGTTACTGAAGAAGAAAAGATTGATCAAGGAACGAGGATTCCTAAATTACGGAGTGAATAAACCCATGACGGTAATTGAAGAAATGATAGTGCGGTGAAGATGGGAAGTGTTGTGCTATACTACTGCCGCCATGGTTGTTCCCGTGGTAAAGGAATTTTATGCAAATTTACATGGAATCAACCAAGGAGTTGTTTATGTGCGAGGAAGATGGATCACTTTCACTCCTGCACGGATCAACGAATTATATATGATAGAGAATGTTCATGTCTACCACTATTCCAATTTCATCCCAACGAGAAACCAGATGAATGAGGTTTACCAATATTTAACAGACGAAACTGATGACTGGGAAACAAGAGAAAACTGGTATGTTAGTTTTTCTACGACACTCCTATATATCGTTTAGAAACATTGGCACTTTTTCATTTCTGTGAAACAGTTACCGACAATGAGCATGGGTAAAGTTTCTAAAGAAAGTGCTATTTTGAATTACTGCATCCAAAGGGGACTGCCAATCGACATTGGATCTAAATAGTGAAGTCAGTTTTGGGTCTGATTGTTCATGGGTCAACTTATGGGCTTGGACACCCCTCCAAAATTTTCTCACTTTGCAGTCAGTTCCAAGTGTCCTATGAAAATTGTGAAAAAGTATTGCTACCTTGGAAGCCTTTGGACCCAACTAAGAGATTCCCTATTTTTAAAGATGAAAATGACATGGCCATTATAGTAGATTAAGCATCTCAAAATTCACTGTCAGTTCAACCCTTAGTCACTGATAAGTCTTTGGTGATCCTGCGCCAAATCAAGAAATTGGAAAAGGAGGTACAAAATTTCATGAATGCGATTAATAATATCTCTGACTTCTTTGATCATCTAGACTGGAGGATGAAGAAACATTTCGAGGAATCTAGACATTTAGAAGATAGATTAATACGACTGAGGAGGAGGATGAAATTAATAGAAGAGGATTCCACTGAAGAATTTCCATTCCGACCTATCTACAACCTCTTTGTTCATGTCCAATCAATGGGTGATCTCAGAGGAGAATCAAGTACTGAGTCTGAGGATTAGATTTATATTACTACTTATTTGTCTATCTATGTTTATTGATTTGAACTTTAGATTTTCTTTGCTTCAGAATTATGCTTGTAGATCTCTGTATAGTTGAGATTAAGCATAGGATGTTTTATTTCTAGCGTTTTGAGTGTTATGGCTAAGATTGCGACACTGAATTAATGTACTGAGGTTGAGAAAATACCAAACTTAGGTGTGATATGTAACGTACATTGTACCCCTTAGAATTTATATCTAAATGTGATGTTTTTTGTTGTGAAAGTTTATATGTGCTGAGTACATCATTTAGTCACTTAAAATTATCTCTATAATGATTAAAAAGTTGTCTTTAAGGCTTGAAATTCATCGAAATCCAAAAAAAATTCGGAATTTGGACAAAATCAATAGAGCCCATCGATGGCCCCCTCGACTCCACCGACGGTGAGATTCGATGGCACCCTCGACTCCACCGACGGTGAGATTTTCCCGAGACTTAGGATTTTAATTCCAATAGAGTGCGCCGACGGAGCCATCGACCCCACAGACCATCGACCCCACAAAAGGCGAGCTCACAAAAAAATACCTTTAACCACAATTTTGACCAGTCAACTGCCACTATTCATCATCCCCTTCATCCTAAGAACACCATTTTTGACCTAGGGCTTGAAAGATCTTAGATTGGGAGGCAATTTCAAGGCTTTTTGACACTGGACTTGATCATCTCTAGGTAAGAGCTTCACTCGAAGCTAAAAATATTTGATTTTCATAATGGATTTCTTCCACATTGAGGAGATCCAAAAAATTTGAGAATGTGACCCTCCACCTTCTAGTTCCCCAACTCTGACTGACTTGATGAATGAGTTGACCTTGCATTGGAAGAGCATAGAATTAATAAATGAGAGGATTGGAGGTTTAGAACGTCTACACGATTGCGATAGTGAGTACCTTCAAAGGCATTCAAATTTTGAGGTAGCCTATTGTGAAGCTCAGTCCCGACAGTACAGAGGTGAGCCTGATGTTACTTTTCTTGAGTGCCCCCGGTATACTCAGTTTCATCCCGATCCACTTGCTGATCAAGGTGATTAAGATATAGCTTCAGATTTTGATATTGAATGAAATTGATGTACTTATATTTGTATTTTTATTTTTGTGATCTTTTGTAATAGAAATGGATGTTTGTGTATTTGGACTTTCATTTTTATTATTCTGTGTACTTGGATACTTTTTATTTTTGTTATAAAGTTAGTGTTATAGTTAAATGTGCATGTGTAGTTTAATAGATGTTGAGTAGTATGGTGGATTGTAATGTAATGTGATTTTTATTTTCACATTTTAATTGTAATTGTTTTGTTTAGTTTTGTGTT
>NW_018234108.1:25410-39622 GCF_001263595.1 Phalaenopsis equestris
GAAAAAGATTAACTATTAGATGTCCTCTATTTCAATATTTTCAAAAATTATTTATATGATTTCATGTAGTGAATTTAATTCAGGTAACTATATTTTTGTAGCCATTTAAATATTATGGTAGATTTAAATAAATATTTTTTTAATGAAAATTAACTTTGTAACTTAAGATATTTAGTATAAGAGAATAAGATTATAGTTAACTAATTCAAGTAAAGGAAAATATATTTTGAAGTATTAAGAATCTGGAAATTCATTTTGAGAAGGGAAGATTGGGGCTCGATGATGTAATAACTATGAAATATTTATAAGGTAAAGGAATGCTTTGAGTTTCAAATTTAGTGAAAGAAAAGTAAAGTTCAAAATTATTAAAGGCTATCTAGATATAGTAATCCTCACTTGAAAGAGGAAAAAGAAAGGATTGAAAACAATCCCTGAAAAGAAAAGAAAAATATATAGGATTGAAAGCAATCCAAATGAAAAAGAGAAAAGAAAGAAAAAATTACGAAAGTGATGAGAAGCTTGAGGATATGCCTAATAAAAAATTGGCTTCACTGGACCTACCTAAAGGGAAAACCTAATACATTCCTAAACTTATCTTTATGGATTAGATCTTTTATTAGTAATGTTCCCATGAAGTTCCTATCATTTGAATATTCTAAGTGACTTAATTTTGCAACATATAGTCATTCTTGAAATGAATAGAAGACTAGAATTCTTAAACTTGATAACTAGATAATCATGTGGCTAGAGAGTTAATTCAATTACTTGAATTCTTTTTGAAAATCTCACTATGATATTTATTTAAATCAAACTTATAGTATTTCTGAATTAAAATTTTGCTGTGGTAGATCATAACTTTTATATAGTACTAAAATTACTTGAGGACAAGTAATAGTTAAGTTTGGGAGATTTTGACGCAAGGAAAATATGTTGAGATTTTCATACCTATTTTATACTGTTTTCAATGATATTGCACTTTAAAGAAAGGTATTTTTGATGTTTTGTTGCAGGAATGATGAATTAGGGTCATTGGAGCAAAAAGATGTAAAAAGGAGCGAATTTGAACCAGGCCACCGATGGCGCCCTCGACCCCGCCGACTGCTAGTTTTTCCTGAGGCTACAAAACATAATTCTTCAGAAGTTCTCCGACGGAGACCTCGAGGCCGCAGACGGTGAGCTCGACGGTTATGCCTACTCAAGCTTCGGATAAGGCCAAATTTTAAAGGGATGCTTAGGCAACTCTTGGGAAAGCTCATACACAACTTTAATAGATTATTTTAGCTGAAAATTAAAGGGGGGAGAATCTAGAGACTGAAGGAAGTGCTAGAGAGAGTTCTTAGAGATAGAAATGTTTCAATATTGTGAGGAATGCTTTGAGAGATTGTAAGAGTGGAGGGAAAGTGAGAGATTTCTTCCTCCTTGCTACTTTAAAGAGGAATTATGTGTGCTGTAAGGAAAGGAAGAGATTCAAAGGAACTTTGACGAGTGTTCTTGGGGAGAAATTAGAGATAAGTTATTTACATGTTGTAGTTTGTATGACTTTGATTTTATATATGAATTTAAAGTTTTGTTGTGTTTTCCCGATGAGATCTTAGTAGTTTTCTTAGTCTTCCTACTTGTCTCAAGATTTATGAAATGGTGATTTGAATTATTGAAGCAAGAAAATGTTTAAGAAATTGTGATTATTTTTTCACTTCAATCTTAATTTAATTTGAATCTGGCCAAATGATTTGTTAAAATATGTTGAGTTTGAGTTTTACAACTAAAGTGAAGATTACATCCAAGATTCAGGGAGGTCAAAGTCATTGGAAGTTGGGTGCAAATAAATAAGGAAATAATATTATTGTGCATCGAACTGGAGGTTTTAGAGTGACATACTAAAATCCCTAATTCGGTCCTATCGTTTGGGTGCTGAAGTGTAGATGCTAGCCCTCACATGAGGGGAACGATTGAGCTCCGAAGTGAGAGCCGGTATCCTCCCAGCCTAGCCGCAAATTCAGTAAACAAGTGTGGCATTAGTCAATGTTCTTTATGCCTGGACCAAAGGGTAAAGAATAGGTATGCTCCTATTTGGCACAATATAAACTGAACTAATTCACTTTATCCATTCACTATAATTTATTGACAAGGAGAAGGATGCTTTCTTATATATTGAATATCACATTTAAACCCTCATTAGTATCATTAGTTATTTATTAGTTATTAAAGTTACATACTTATTTCAATTACCTATTAGTGACAAATAAGCAAATTAAACTTCGTTGTTGTGATTAAATTATTGCTTTTCTGAAATCTTAGTTTACAGTTCTAAACCACTGCCTATGGGATTGATATCTACGACTCCATTAGAGCCCTATATTACTTGAGCGATACATATACTTGCGTTGATAGATGTGACATTAGAATTATTGAATATTTATTACGTCCATATTTAATTTATATTTTAAGCATATAAAAAGTCGCTGTCAGGTGACAGACTAAAAATCCTCAATTTGATCCTTATGTTTAAGAACTAAGCGAGAGTTAACCTTCAGGGGAAGGGAAGTGGGAGCTCTGGAGTGAGAGCCAGTATTTTCCTAGCCTAGTATCGGATTAAGCGACTAAACCTAAGATTAGCCAATGATCTTCTGTAACATTTAATCCTGGTAGAAAATTAAAATTGCTCCTATTAAGCATAATACAAATTTAAACCATTTATCGCATCTCATTTCACCAAAAAGCTCATTGTAGTGGGAAAACATTGTAGTAATAAAAAGATGTTTTTTTCATATAAGAAAACTTCATCACATAAACAGAGTTTAGTAGTTACTAATTTAAACTTTGCATTTAAATTTTTCTAGCAGTTAATAATTTAGCTTTGATAGTATCTTCAATATTCAAGATTAGTTACAGTAATTTAGTTTTATGTCAGTGAATTTCTTAGTTAATTTATCATCTCAAAATTTAAACCTTCCTAATGGGGTCGATATTTGAGACTTAAATAGAAAGTCTTATATTACTTGATAATGATATGTATACTTTTGTAGAATCCCAATATTAAGTGCTTAATGTTATTATTCATAAAATACAACTTAAAGTTTTTTGGCATGGTTGTAAAGCAGAGTCAACTTTATAAACTTTACACAATTATATTTTTTAAAGGCTCAAAAAATAAAATCATTTCTTCACAAAACCATATCTTTAAAGTAGGGAGAAGGATAAAGAAGACTACTCAGAATTCTGAGAAAAATACAATAAATCACAAATTTCATATATAAAAAAAAAGTTTACAAAAAAAAAGAAATAGAAATACAACTTATCTCATAATCCTTCCCAAGTAAATCCCTATAAGTTCTCACCAAGCCTTTCTCTCTCTACAATCCCACTCAATTCTCTCTTAGAAGTGTAATGAAGAAAAAAAATCTAACCTTCCCTCTCCTCTTACAAACCTAAAAGAAAAACTCCTCTTCTCTCCTCTTTCCTCTCATGCAAACTTTCTCTCTCTCTCCTTTACTCATCCTCCTCTTAGCCCCCTTGAAGTCTCCTCTTTTATTTTTGACTGCAGATACGAAGTTTTTTGTATGAAAATATTTATGAAGTTGACACCACTTAACGACGCAAAAAACTCGATGGAGGCAGATTTATAATAAATATGTAATATAATACTAACAAAACTCTTTTTATAAATAAAATTTATCCTTTAAAACTCTTTTTAAACTGCCAAATCTCTCCTAAATATCAATGCAAGTATACGTATCATTCAAGTAATAAAGTGCTCTAATGGAGTCCTAGATATCGATCCCACAGAGAAGTTGGAAAATCTTAAGTAAATTATGGCAATTATGTTATAATAAAAATAAAAAAATAAAAGTAATACTCAAAATTTGAAAATTGACTACTCAGGTGAATGTTAATTACAAAGCAATTGTAGGATGACGTAAATTAAACTAAATTAAATACTAAACTTTCAAAAGTAAATATACAAAAATTAAGCAAAGCTTTTATTGTGACGGAAAATTCAAATTTAAGAAAGCATCCTTCACCTTTACAATGAGTATATGGTCTGTGAAGAAATTGAAATTTTTTGAAAATATATAAAAAAATTGTTTTGTGCCAAATAGGAGCATTCTTATTCATTAACCTCTTTTGAGTGCTATAAAGAACATTGACTAATCTAGAGTTTGGTCCCTAATTCTGTGGTTAGGCAGATATCGGCTGCCCCTCCCGCCACTCCAGAGCTCCCGCTACTCCCTCCTCTGAGGGCTAATAATCTTGTTATTAGTTTCCAATTAATTGAATTGAATTGGGGGTTTTAATATGTCACCTTAAAATCTCCAATTCTGTATCAAACAAAAGAATATTTCTCTATTTATTTGCACCCAATCCCATAGATGACATACTCTCCAATAAAATCAGATGTGATTATCCCTATGTTGTAGAAATCATATCTCGTATGTAGAAATCATATCTCATATGAGAATATATGTCTCTCAACATGTTTTAACATTTCAATTGGCCAGAATAAAAAATAAATGAAGATTGGAGTTCAAATCATCACAAATTATTATCATTTAAAAATGTAGAAAACAAAATCCATTCTTCACAAAACCATATCTTCAAAGTAGGGAGAAGGATAAAGAAGACTACTCATAATTCATGAGAACGATACGATAAATCACAAATTTCATATGTAAAAACAAGTTTACAAAACAAAAGAAATAGAAATAAAACTTATCTCACAATCCTTCCCAAGAAAATCCCTAGAAGTTCTCTTCAAGCCTTTCTCTTTTTATAATCACTCTCAATTCTCTCTTAGAATTGTAATGAAGAAGAAATCTGTCACATTCCCTCTCCTCTTACAAACCTAGAAGAAACTCTCCTCTTCTCTCTCTCTAACTCGCACGGCACACCCCAAAAACTCTTCTTTTCATCTTCTCTAGCTTCTTCAAGTCTTCTTCTTTTATTTTGGGCTGCCTCGTTTGGAAATAATTTAAAATTTCCTCCAAAAATTCCTCCAAAAGTCAACTCTTTTTAATTCAAAAGATGTGTCAGTTGATCCAAGAGTCATATCACTTCACTAAAGAACCTTCCAAAGTGTCTAAATGCATTGAATCACTTTAAGAGGTGTGTAGAGCAAGTGTCCCTTTGAAAATTTGTGCAAATTTTATCTCAAGCCGCTCTAATTTGAAAAATTTTTCTCTGACAGATCTTGCGCGAGCTCTCTTGATTTTGGCGCAAGATGCGCTAGAATCCAAAATAGGCTCTTTTTGCTCTAAATTTTATCCTTTTTTTCTTTTTTACTCCAAATGCCTAAAAATGATATATTTGCAACAAAAACAGAAAAAAACCCTTCTTTAAAGTGTAATATCATAAAAAATAAGCATAAAATAGGCACTTGAAACAATATATTTTTTTAGTGTAACAAAATCCCCCAAAATTAAATGTTACTTGTCCTTAAGCGGCACTTTTATTACATAAAAACATATGGCTTAGGATAGAGATTAACTTATAACTTCCTATACTTTAGTTTAATAAATAGAATAACAAAATTTAAGAAAAAGCCTTTAATTACTTAGATTGAAATTCTAATTCTAGGAATACTTAGCAATCAAATTGAAGATTTTTGAATCTCTATTCAATTCAAGAAAAAATGTAATTCGTCATATTACAGAAATTTAGAACATTCATATGAAAAAGAACTTCATGAAAGCTTTGCAAGGAATGCTACTAATACTCAAACAAAAGTTTAGAAAATGTAATAAAGCTCCTTCCTTAAGTTGATTCAAGTGAAGCCATTTTTTGATTAGGCATCTCCTTAAGCTTCTCTAAGCTTCTCCTTTAAGCTTCTCCTCACTTATTTTTCTTTTCTTTTAGGATCTTTTCAATCCTTTCTTTTCTTCTCTTTTTCCAAATGAGGATTACTATAGCTGGATAGCCTTTAATGATTTTGAACTTCACTATCCTCTTCTTAAAGTCAAAACTCTATAAATTTCCTTACTTTATAAATTCATGTTAATTTATGATTTTTCATAAAGTCTCTTTCCTTTCTTCTTAGATGAAACTATAAAATTCTTAACACTTCAAAACTACAATTTCCTTTACTTTAAATAAAAAACATAGTCTTATCCTATCATACCAAATATCTTCAACTTTAGAATTAACCTTTATTATTAAAAACTCTTTACCTAAATTTACCATAATACTTATAAATAGAAGTATAGTCATTTAAAGTTAAATCTTAATGTCCCAGGCCATGTTAAATTAATTTTTAAAAATATAGTTACTTAAGGACAAAAATTTTGTTTACTGTTTTTCAAAATAATTTTTCTTTCCCCCAAACTTAAGTTTTTAAATCACTTTAAAAATATTTTGAATATAAAATCTAATGGGTGAAAGAAAAAAGTAAATGCATGAAAATAAAAACTAACTTTTAGAGGATTTACGACTATGAAACTGGGCTCTGGTATACTATACGTACTAACTGTAAAACTAGATACAGGCTTTAAAGCATTTGAATAAAACATAATATATTCTACAGAACTTGCTGAGAATTGAAAACATAACTACAAAAACTAAAAATCTAAACTGACAAACTAAACTAAAAATACTAAAAATGTAGAAAAAAAAGAAAAAAAATTAATGTCTAATATTACTATTACATATTCAGTTCACAAGACAACATAAAAAGTCATTTAATATAACAAGTTTCAAAGAAAAGCACATCCCAATACAAACACAAACAACAATTAGACAAAAAAAACAAACTAAACTAGACTCATAAAACATCAATCTTCATCTCCTTCCTCTTTGTCATCATAATCTTCTTTTTCGTCTTCTTCTTGTTCATCACGAATGGGAGTATAGGGAGTGAAACTTGGGCAAGTAGGAAAATCCACATTAGGTTCACCTTTAATGTTTCCTACCATGGCATTTTCAAAATCAATATCACGCTCAACTCTCCTCTACTGATATTCATCGTTATATGCATTCGTTGCTCCTATCTCTCTCAACTAAGTTTGAATATCTACTATATCCATATGTTGAATCATCAGTTGATCTATAATACCTTCAAGTGATACAGATCAAGGAGTAGATGCCCTTGTAGCAAATGTAGAGGGCCTATCCATTCTTCCACTTCTAGAATCAACAAATAATTCTACTCTCTGAATCATATGTCTCCCGATCAGATTTTGTGGCTGCAATCTCTCTTCATTTTTATGGTATTCTACTACTGATTGTTCACATAGAGTGAAAATCAAGGAAGGGTATCCCAATCCTCCAGCTGTAGAACTACTAGCAATATTTCGAGCATGTTTAACTATAAGTGCACCCACATCTATTTCCTTCATGTTCTGAATGCAATAGTTGAGTAAAAATTTATCTTTAGTCACATCAGCCAAATGTTTTGTTGATAATAGTCTGGCAGAAATGAAGTAGTGCCATATTTTTGACTAAATAGTCAACATGGAAGAAAGAAAATTAACTATCCTGTTATTGTTAATCTTCAATTCCCCTCTTCCTTCAGTTAAAAAGCAATCCCTTCCTCCAGTGATGAATCAGTTATCACAAATGCAGCATATTCATAATAAAAAACACCCTATAAACCATAAAAAGTTCTGATCTATTCAACAGTAAATTCAACTTGTTTACCACTAACTAGGATGTGATCTTCAACAGTGAATCTCAAGTTCACATAAAACTCCCGAACCATCTGGATAATTGCTACGGCATTGAAGTAGCAGAATCTTTCGCAATTCATGACACGAATCAGTCTTTCGACCTCGCCACCCAGGTTTGTAAGAACCCGCTCTTGGATCATTCTCTTGGTCTACAATTGAGTATTGCAACTAAGTTGGGCTTTGAAACTAACAAATCTTTATGCATCAAAGTCCTCGGATGTCCTTCCTCTTAACTCGGAGAGCCATTTAAAAATTCTATGAAATTCAAATATAGTCGAAATAAATTACTAAATAAAAAATGTAACTCCTCAAGCAAGGTTATTTGGTAAGAAAATCTTCACATTGCGTTTTCTTCAAGTATTTTCATCAAAAATTCAAATTTTTGGATCTCCCAAAATTCATGGTGAAGATAAAAAATTTTTGAGTTAAAGTGAAGCTCTTACCAAGAGAAGATGAAATCTATAGTTTTTAGCCTTTGAATCCTTCTCTTTCGCCCACAATGTGATGCTCTAGACCAAGGTCTTGAGGTAGATATGACTCATGTAGTGAAAATGGAGTTTGTCTATGCAATTTTGCAGGTTTCTAGGAAATATAGCGTGTTCGGACCTTTGGCACATCATGCGCCAATGCGCAAAGGCTCTGTAAATTGGAACATCATGCTCCAATCTTCATGCGTTGGAACATCATGCTCCAATCTTACGCATGATGCAACAAAGCTCAAATTTTTCCGATTTCAATTTTTGTGGAAATTTGCTATGTATCTCTTTACATCAACCTCTATTTGACTGAAATAAACCTTTTTAAGCATATATAAACATCACACTAAACCAAACTTTCACAAAAAACACAAAACTCACATTTATATATAAAATCCGTTGTTGACCTCACTTTTGGTTAAGATTTAGTTTTTCCTCTTTAGTAGCCTAGGGTCTAGCAATAGGACTTTTCTACTTACTATTCCTAGAAAACTAAATAAGGAACCCTCATCATTAGAAATTCTACACTCCTATTTACTCAGCTTGAAGTTCCATATATTGGTCCTAACCTCTAGCACTTAATAGGTGGGGTCACTATGGGAGAAGAACTCAAGAGTCACCCTTAGGACTACTAGACCTTAGGGTTGACCCTGGGTGTTGGTCTCGGGCTAAGGCACTCACTTGCAATCACTTACACTCACAATCACTCACTACCCTAAACCCAAAATTTCTATGCTTTAGTCCCTTGATATTTTTAGGAGACTCTTGTAGGTGGTCCCCTAAACTCATTAGCCCTCGGATAGGGTTTAGGTAAGACCACTACATAGAGGACCGAAAATGGGGTTTCCATTAGTCCATGGCTTATTGATGGTGGTTGGCACTCTAACTCTACTAAGATACCCAACCTATACCCAACTAAGATACCCAACCTAACATTTTGCCCCTAAATTCCCCCAAATTACCTAGATACCTTTCAGACCCCAAATTTAGCCAAAATTCCCAAACCTATCCAAAATACCCAACTTGGTTCAAAAATCATTTCGAACACCTTAAAAATACCCAAACTACCCAAAATCACCAAAAGTGGCCAAATTACCAAAATAACCCTCCTTACACCAAAATTCCAAAAAATCTCAAAATTTCCTAAAACACCCCAAATATTTCCAGTTTCATTTTTCTCAACTATCATATGACCCAATTTGGCCAATTTGGCCATCTTTGCTCAAAACCCTCAAATTGCCCTTTGAGGGGCCATATTTTCCCCAAATCACTCCAAATGTTTATCAAATTGGTCTCAATTTACCCCAATTTCAATTATAAACTCAAATTCACCCTTGATGTGACCAATCTAAACCAAATCCAAGATCAATTGGTCCATGATTTCAACCTAATTTTGAGCTAAACCAAAAACCCAATTTTGGCCCTATGACTTGGTTCCACCAAGAACCCATAGCCTACTCAATTAGCCACAATTTGTGTTGAAAAACCTTCATAACATCCCCATACATCAAAATTGACCTTCAATTGGCTTTGATGAGGCCTCAATTTCATTTGATTTCAACCTTAGTTTAAAAGCCCCAAATTTTCCCCAAACTGGTCATGTCTTAAAACCTCACCAAATGGAGGGCCTTAACCCTAAAATTTCCACTCCATTTCTTCATGAAAAATCTCTAAAACATCTTCCTTGATCATTTGAAATATTAAATTTGGACTTAGCCAAAGGATAGCCCAACCTAGACCCATGTCTAGCCTAACATGCCCAAATTGACAAAATTTAAAAAATCCATCAAATTGACCTACCAATTGAACTCAAAATCACTTCAACCCTTCACCAAAAATCTCCATAACAATAATCTACACAACTTTGATCAGTCAGTTGGGTCAGTTCACATGGCTAACCTAGCCCAAACCCAAGCTTTGATCACTTGAACCCACATTAAACCCACTGATTAAAGATGGCCTAACCACCTTAAGGCAATCAAGTTAACTCCACCTTAGCAATTGGTTAGACCCAAAGACTGAGCCAAAACCCATCTAACCCAAGATAAATGAGCCATGGATCAAAAGTCCTCCAAATTAAGGGATCTTACTTCCAAAAATACACAGGCTTTATATAACCTTACCAAAACTAAACCCCATTGCATTAAATTGCTTTGACAAATTCCCCTGGATGCCCTGAGTGCCTAGCCACCTCCCCCTGCCATGGCCGGCTGGCCTAGTTACCGGGGAAGCTGGCCTAGTTACCGGAGAAGCTGAAAAGTGAGAGCCACCCCCATGGAACTTCACCCCAATAAAACGTAGAGGCCAGCTCAGCCAAATTAAATTGTAGAGCTCCTTTGTCCTCCACCTAAGAAGCACAATGCACCCCCTAACTGGGCATGACAGCCACCCCCTTAGCCATTTTTAGAAAAAGCACCTCCCACGGCCATGGGAATTAATGTTGAAAATTTCTTAGAGATAACTCTCCAAACTAACCACAGGCTTCCCTAAGATCCGCTCAGTGCATTCCAATTGTTTTCCCTCACCAATTTCCATTGTCAAAGTTCAATTTTGAGCTTAAAATCTTGCCGGAAACCAGGACAGAGCCCAATACACCTCCACATTCCACCAAACTCAAATTAGGTTCACCCACACCTTCACAACTGTGAAAGAAGCTCAAGCCCACCAAATTCCCCTTTCATAGAGCCTCTACCATAGCTCTAGACCAACACCGAAATCCAACCATGATTGAAATCATTTCTAAGCCTTACACCAAGACCAGAGAATCAATCCCTAGCCTCTTTAGATCACAAATAACGTGCCAAGACTCTCTGATCAAAGCTTCACTTCTCAAAGCAAAGGTAAAAAACTTCTCCTCCTCCCGAGCTCATTTCGATTCTCCATTTACTTAGGCAGTTAGCATTAATTTGATGGCTTGATCACCTTATGGATGTGATCGTTTAGGGTAGAGGAGCATTTTTAAAATAATATCATCCAATTTGGTTAAGAAATGAGAGAGATCTTAAGGCTAGAAGAAGGACGGTTCTCGGGCTAGGCTATCGAGGACGATGACGGAGCGTCGTCCGATCGAACATTTATCGGATGGAAGGTTGAGATGAAGCCGGACAACGCTTTCTTACATGAACAACAGGATGCGTGGGTGCTTATGTGGATGGCGATAACAAATGGGAGCGCACCGTGTGGAGTTCGGAGCTCCCTAGGATCTACATGGCACCGTGCTGTTTAAATAGATAAATAGGAGATTTAAAAATTTTGGAAAATATTAAAAATATTAAAATATTTAAGTCGTCTTAGATGGTTTGGTCATATTAAACGTCGACCATTAGATGATCCGATTAGGAGAATAGATGTTTTAAATTCGACTTGTGTTAAGAAAAGCAGAGGTAGACCTAGGAAGACTTGGGCTTATTGTATTAAAAATGATCTTAATTTACTAGAACTAAATGAAATTATGATACTAAATAGGACGCAATGGAGAAAAAGGATTCATGTAGCCGACCCCACATAGTGGGATTAAGGCTTTGTTGTTGTTGTTGTTGTTGTTGTAAAAATTTTGGAAAATGACCCCTAACTTTAAAAATTCATATATTGGTGTAGAGAAATCATAAAAATAAAATAAAAATACCCACTTGCTTAGTGAACAGAGAAAAATAATGTGGAAAGAATCTTAAGTCTAGGTGATGCATATTTTATTTTTAATTAAATAAACACTAATTTGGATGTTCTGATTCTCCATGCATGTAGTGATATCACCTTGGCTTGAAATTTTAGCATGTTGTTGCCTCTGTCTTAGGGAACATTCCCTGATTTTTTTCAATGTCAGAGGAGGTCCCTACACAAAGAATCATATTTTTCAAGTTTATGGGCATTATTTGCGTAAAATAATCATGGAAATTAGCATGTTGCTTAGAAAAATCAAAGAAAATTTTGGAAGGTTTGTGATGACGAGAGAGCCTTTAAGAAAATTTCTCATGAGCCAAATCATTCAAAATACACCTAATCTTTACAAACCCTAAATCACTAAGATAATTAATTTTGAGACATACGAACAACAAAATGACTTCATTTTTTATCTCCACTATTGTTTAGGTTCTAGAGAACTCACCATAAAATTTTCAAAGCATTTTAAGTTCTTAACTTAAGTTGATTTTCAAAGTTAAACAACATTTTTTGGCACTTAAATGATTTTAAAAAAATCAAAATATAACTCAAAAAATTATAAAAAATTGTTTTGGGAGTTCTATTGTTTTTTGAGTTTTCTGTGATCAGGGGTATATTTTAAAAATAAAATAGAGTTTAAAATAAAAACTTGATTTTTAACTTATTTAAAATATTTAAATAATTAAAATTCATAAAAATCACAAAAATAATAAAATTCACGTAAATGTTCTAAATTGCTTTCTAAAAACTTAGGAACAATTAGAATATTTTTCCTTGTTTTCTAAATAAAGATACTAAATTTTAAAGCTTAAAAATAATTTTTAAAGGCTAAAAATGGGTTTTGACTAAAAATAATTCTAATAAATCAAATAAAACTTAGAAAAATCTAACCTCAAGAAGATTTTGCAAAAATATAAAACTTAATTTTCACCATTTAAAATATTTTACATTTAATAAATACCCCAGAACTTAAAATAATTCTTAAAATTCAAATAATATTCAAAAAATCATGAAATTTAGTCCAAAGGCTTTTTTTGTGTAGGTCTACCTCTAATAAAAATTTCAAGGGATTAGGATTTACCTTGGTGAAGTTAGGAACTTTCTTTGTTGAATCTTATTCTTGCATATACATAATTATATAAATTAAATTAAATTTTAAAAAATCACATTTTCTCCTCTGATGTCTTAATTAACCCATGAATGAGGTAGGATAAAAATTTCAAAGTCATTGAAATTGAATTTGACAAATTATGAAGTGCTAGAGCATTAGGGGCAAATGTGTAATTTTGGAAATTTAGCCTTAATTAACAATTAGGCTTAATTCAAGGAGGGAAATGGGTAACCTCTGATCTTGATCAGTTTATTTGGATGTTTGAAACACCAAGGGTTAATTGGTAGAAACCAACCTCACTTTCTTAATTGAAAAGATAAGTTAATAAATTTCTAAATTATTAAAATTTGGAAGTTTATTAGAATAAAATAGACCCAGGACTTAGGGGTATGACTTTTGATATCAATAATTAAATCAATAACCCTATTTTGATAATCAAATAAAATTCGAATCAGGAATCATGACCACCTAAAGCTTAACCTTTTCAAAATTAACTAAGACACTCACCTAAGTCTTAAAGGCTTAGTAATGACTTAGGCTAAATTAAGTTTCATTTAAATGAGGACTAGAAAAGTAAATATCAACTAAAACTAAGACATCTTTCAAACACTACACGCCTAATTAGGACCAATATTTGGTTAAGTGTTCCAATAACACTAACTTGCCTCTTTAAGGGTCTTCACCACATAATTTTTAAAATTAAATAATAGATGATAATTACATTACTCTTAGGGATAATTGATACATCAATATTCATTAAGAATTATGGTGTTTTTAGGATGAATTATTAAGCAACATAATAAGTTTAAAAGAACTTGGGGTTTTTCACCAGGCCGTGAGAGAGTAGCAAGGACCTGCTTCTTTCTCAAGACATGTTGGATACCTTAGAGATCTACTAAACTTAATATATTTTTCATAACAAAAATCATTCTTGCAACATCGTCCTTAATTAAACTAATAAGGACCCAACAAGATATGACCTAGGGTTAGATAGGTTGTTAAAGTTATACCTCCCTGTTTCGTATAAACTGCCTTAACATGCTTTTTGAGTTTCAGGTGGTGGAACGAGAAGACTCCCCAGGTACGCTTTTACAGTTTTCAGTGTTGTCTTTCTCTTACTTTCATACTATACTTTTATACCTACAAATTTCCATGCTAAACAATGACGTCACCCTGCATGAAAAATAAAATTATCAGGATAGCCACAAAACCAAAACCAAAACTAAAACTAAAATCAACCAAGATAAAATTCACCCCCACAACATTCAAATTATAAAACAACTCAAAATTTCAAAATTAACATCACA
>NW_018234108.1:39691-49533 GCF_001263595.1 Phalaenopsis equestris
AAGAATTCCTCAGAGGAGGTAACCTATGGTTACTAACGAGGCTTCCCACAGTTTAAATGAAATTATGGAACTCATGAAGTTGAGTTTAGTAAGTGTATTTGGACTATGTGAATACAATAGAAAATAGTAGTACAAGAACGAGGGAACCGTAGGATCCTAACCGGTGTCGCTCTAATCAACTTTAATATGCCCCCCCATAAAATTTAAAGAACTGCAATCATAGGGCCATCTAATTTAACATCATAACTTGATACACCAGAAAACTCAAACTCGTCGCAGCAAGGAGCTTGGAGCTAGCATGGTGGGCAGCACGACCATCTTCAACAGCAAACCTTGTCTTCCACAGCTAAACTAATCTTCCTTCCTTAGACTCAAACAATAAAGCCTTAGGACTTCGTAACCATCTTCAACAACAAAACCGGTCTTCCCCAACTATACCAATCTCCCTTCCTTAGACTTAAACAATAAAGCCATAGGACTTCGAGGTTGCTTGCTTATGCAACATAAATCCTCACCTTATCTTTAAGCCTTTGCATAGCCCTGCTATACAATATAAGCCCTAACTCGTCTTAGGTTGTAATTTGTCTAGACCTAAATCCTCACATCTTCTAGGTTATTTGTGTGATCGTTTCACACAAATGTAAGCCTTAACTAAAAAAAACTTGTAGGATGAAACACCTAAAAATTTATCCTCAAAACTGAAGCCAAACATTAGGATAGCTTGGGAAGTCAACGAGGTTCTCCTCTTGATCCAAGACTTCCCTTACTTCTTCCTCCTTTGGACTCTACAACAAAATGTTTCAAATTTGAACCAATCCCCTTTCACAGCTTTACGTCCGATCTCATTGAAAAGTCTTACCTGTTGGAACTCCTTGAAGATAATATTCTTGATTTTTATCGAGAGTCTTCTTAGGTGACTTTGGTCATTTAAGATGTAATTAACTATAGGAGCTTGCCCTTACAGAAAGTATGTCTGAACCTAGCTTAATATAAATCCTATTTAATTATTTATATTAAATAGGGGAACTTGTCAGGAAATACAAAAATTTTGCAGACCAAACGAATGTCATATATTTCTTAGTTTATTTGATCGAACCTCTTCCTCAAGTCTTGTGTTTATCCTTCGGGATAGATACATGATTTAAGGTACAGTACTCTTTCATTTAAACTATTAAAAATATGGGGTCAGTTTGATTTCATATTTTTTATAAAACTAAACATATATGGAAATTAAAACATCCTTCCGAAGCGGGCAACGGGATTTCGATTCTGGTGACCGATAGCTTCTTACGGGCAACTCTCCAAGCAAAAATAGCGCCGACAGCTTCTGGAGACTCCATTTGCGACAAGTTTTTCTCTCCATTCAAATAAAGAATAATTATCTTCACAAATTGGTAATGTGTCCATGTCCCTCTTGGACCAAGTTACCCTTCTTCTGTTGGCATACTTTACCCATTTTTTTGTTGGGAAAGTACAGTTAACCCCTTGGACTTCAGGAATATTTGTTCAACCATCTTTGAACAGAGGGGTTCAGAAGGCCATTAAGGACACTTTAAATTTTCATGTGGGGTCAGACCCCCAATAGGTGTGTCGGTGGACTAGTTTCACCTGGACATTGTCTGCCACTAAATGGGTCCCGCACTGGGTCCTAAATTACTTCACATTTTCCTTCCAATTTTGATTTGCTACTTTCTAAATCGTGTTGTGCTGCACGCACTTTGAAATTTTCTTACATTAACTAAATTTTAAAAAATTTTAAAATACCAACCAGTTTACAGATCAACCTCTATTTTCAGTGCTTGCACTAAAAAAATTATGAGGTTTATTGCCATATATCTAACCCCGAAACTTTCTGTTTTCAAGCTTGCTGCAATGGCCTACCCAACGCTGACCTTTTTCTGCAAACTGCCAATGAGCCACAAAGCCCATAATCTTGCTCCTACCATCAAATTCGGAGCTGGATTTGAAGATCTCAAGGTCATCCTCGGGAAAGCCCCATTTGTAGTGATGAAGATCGCCACATCAAAAATACAAGAACCGTTTGTAGAATTCAACCTGAGCTGCCATCAAGACTTCCCTACCTGCAAGAAGTCTAAAACTACTGCCGTCACAGCACCCACAAAACCTGCTAGCCCCATTGCTTCTAAGGGGAAAGAAGTAATGATTATTTAGGATCCGACTGAGGAATTAATTATCCCACCACCCGTGTTTGAAATCGGATCAAGTTCAAGGACTGTACTGCTGACCCGAACCCAAAAAAGGAACCATAACAGAATGGTTTAGAGGGCCATCAAAGCTCAGGCTCCCAAGGAGACACCTGTTGAGGAGAAGCCTCATCAAGTTGAAGAAGTGTTACCATAAATTTATCCACTCCTACGAGGGAGCAGATTCAGTAGATTCCATCCTCTGAAGAATGCTGATGGATACGAGAGTATCCAGAAAATTGCCACCGCATTACCAACACTTCATGGACATGGTGAGGCAGGAAAGAAATTCACTCCTATCACCCGAGTTAGTAAAGTTTTCAAAAGGCTAGCTACCAAAGAAGGATGTTCAATTAGCAAGTTACTTAAACAAGTGGGAGATGCAATTTCCCCTCGCATGAAGAAGGAAATTTTGAAGGATGTCAAGTCCATCAGACAGTCTCACAAGACAACTAGAGTGCCACCTACTCGCATCCCCATTTGGTTTCATTTAGAGAATAGAATTGATACTGCAGTGATTACTACTGATTACCCTACCACAAGGACCGCAGGCTGTCGACCAGTTAAGTCGAGATCGGGTCCGAAAATGTTACCCGTTACCCGTTATGGAGACATTTCTATAATCCCAAAGGCAATGACAAGATGATTACCTAGCATTGTAGCTGGTCTAGACCACGGGGAGCATACTTTCCTACGAAATACTGATGTTTCAACTAAGACACTCCGTCCTGAGACATCATCGTCGAAAAAGAAAAAGGTATGGGTACCCATGGTCGCTGCACCGATACAGTCCAGTGAGCCAGCGGGACAAAAACAGGAAATGAAACCAGGGTCTAATATATCTGATATCGTCACAACAATAGCCAGCAAGATTGAAGAACAAGTAGAGGATGTCCATCAGGGTCCTCCAGATCTTAAAGCAATCAAGGAATCAATAATTAAAGAGAAAGTTGAGAAACTCAGGATCTAGATTTTTGAGTTAGCTCGAGAATACGGAGTTTTTGTCGATAGCGATGAGGAAAATTTTGATTACAATGATTACTTGGAGGAAGATTTCATGGATTTCCATGTAATTGAAACTAGAACCGCCACATCTGCGCGTGATGCACACATATTTTCTTGTTACCTATTGAGTTGGATATGAGTCCTAGTGCCTTCCTTCTCAACGTAACACAAATATTCTCTTGTCACCTCTTGGGTTGGATGTGAGTCCTAGTGCTTTCCTTCCTAATGTTCAGTTGAATATGAGTCCTAGTTCCTTCCTTCTCAATGTAACACATATATTCTCTTGTCACCGCTTGGGTTGGATGTGAGTCCTAGTGCTTTCCTTCCTAACGTGACACACAAATCTTTTCTAGTTACCTCTTGAGTTGGATATGAGTCCTAGTGCCTTTCCTTCTCAATGTAGCACATATATTCTCTTGTCACCTCTTGGGTTAGATGTGTCCTAGCGCTTTCCTTCTCAATGTAGGACATATATTCTCTTGTCACAGCTTGGCTTGGATGTGAGTCCTAGTGCTTTCCTTCCAAACGTGACACACATTATTTTCTTGTTACCTCTTTAGTTGGATATGAGTCCTAGTTCTTTCATTCTCAATGTAGCACATATATTCTCTTGTCACCGCTTGGGTTGGATGTGAATCCTAGTGCTTTCCTTCCTAACGTGACGTACACATACTTTCTTGTTACCTATTGAGTTGGATATGATTCCTAGTGCCTTCCTTCTCAGTGTAACACATATATTCTCTTGTCACCTCTTGGATTGGATGTGAGTCTTAGTGCTTTCCATCGTAACGTGATGCACACATATTTTCTTGTTACCTCTTGAGTTGGATGTGAGTCCCAGTGCTTCCCTCCTCAAAGTAGCAAATGTTTTCTTGATCATCGCTCAGGTTGGATGTTAGTCCTAGCGCTTTCCTTCCTAACGTGACATATATATTTTTCCTGTCATATGGCAGTTCGAATATAACTCCCCAAATACAGTCCTTTTTTCTAGAGACATATCCTTAATGATTGTCATCTTCTACATTGATATAGTCCTTTTTTCTGGAGACATATCCTTAATGATTGTCATCTTCTACATTGTTGTTACCATTTGGAGCCGGATGTGAACCTCTGTGTTATCCATCTCGATTCGGTCCTCCCACACAATCCTATTCTCATCTTTTGAAATCAGAATCAAGACCACATTAAAGATGGCCTAACCACCTTAAAGAAATCAAATTAACTCCACCTCAAGCATTGATTAGACACTAAGAATGAGCCAAAACCCATCTAACCCAAGAGAGATGATCCATGGACCAAAATTCACTGAAATTAAGGGATTTTATTTCCAAAAATACACATGCTTAAGATACCCTTACCAAAAGTAAACCCCATTGCTTTAAATTGCTTCGACAGACCAGAGAATCTAAGAACCAAAAGCCACACCCATGGAACATCACCCAAATCAAACCTAGAGGCCAGCTCAGCCAAATTAAATTGTAGACTCCTCTGCCCTCCACCTAAGCAACACAATGCACCCTCTAATTGACCATGACAATCACCCCTTAGCCATTTTAATAAAAAGCACCTCCCACGGCCATGGGAAGTAGTGTTGATAATTTCATAGAGAGACCTCTCCAAACTGACCACAAAGCTTCCCTAAGATCCCCTCAGTGCATTCCAACTATTTTCCCTCACCAATTTCCACTACAGGAGTTCAATTTTGAGCTTTAAATCATGCCAAAAACTAGGACATAACCCAATACACCTCCACAATCCACAAAACTTAAATTAACTTCATCCACATGTTTACAACAATGAAAAAAGCTCTAGCCCCATCAAATTCCCCTTTCACAGAGCCTATACCATAGCTCTAGACCAACACCCAAATCTGATCATGATCAAAATCATACTTAGGCCTTACACCAAGATCAAAAACTCAATCCCTAGCCTTTTTGGATCACAACGAATGTGTCAAGCCTCTCTAATCTAAGCTTCACTTCTCAAAGAAAAGGTATAAAATCTCTCCCCCTCTTGAGTCTCTTTTGATTCTCCATTTTCTTAAAGTTATGTTGATGTCTTGATCACCTTATAGATGTGATTGACTAGTCTAGACGAGCAATTTAATTTTGTTGAGCTGGCCTCCAGGTTTGATTTGGGTGAAGTTCCATGGGGGTGGCTCTCAGTTTTAAGCTTCTCAAGCGACTAGGCCAGCCATCCATGGCAGGGGGAGGTGGCTAGGTGCTCAAGGCATCCAGCGGAATCATTCAAAGAACTTTAATGCAATGGGGTATACTTTTGGTAAGGGTATCTTAAGCATGTGTGTTTTTGGAAATAAGATCCCTTAATTTGGGGAACTTTTGGTCCATGGCTCATTTAGATTGGGTTAGATGGGTTTTGCTCAGTCTTAGGGTCTCACCAATGGCTCAGGTGGAGTTAATTTGATTGCTTTAAGGTGGTTAGGCCATCTTTAATGCATGGGTTCAATGTGGTTCAAGTGATCAAAGCTTGGGTTTGGGCTAGGTTAGCTATGCCAATTGACCCAATTGGTTGATCAAAATTGTGTATATATTGTTATGAAGATTTTTTGTGAAGGGTTGAAGTGATTTTGAGTTCAATTGGTAGGTCAAATTGAGGGATTTTTGAAGGTTGGTCAATTTGGGCATGTTAAGCTAGACATGGGGTCTAGGTTGGGCTAGGCTTGGGCTAAGTCCAAATTAAATTGTTCAAATGATCAAGGGAGATGTTTTGAAGATTTTTCATGAAGGGATGGAGTGAAAATTTTATGGTTAAGGCCCTCAATTTTGTGAGGTTTTGAGACATGGCAAATTTGGGGCAAATTTGGGGCTTTTGGACTTGTGTTGGAATGAAATGAAATTGAGGGCTCACCAAGGCCAATTGAAGGGGAATTTTGATGTATGGTGATGATATGAAGGTTTTTAAACACAAATTGTGGCCAATTAAGTGGGCTATGGGTCCAATTTGGTGGAACCAAGTCATAGGGCCAAAATTGGGTTTTAGGGTTAAGGCCCTCAATTTTGTGAGGTTTTGAGACATGGCAAATTTGGGGCAAATTTGGGGCTTTTGGACTTAGGTTGAAATCAAGTGTTGGAATGAAATGAAATTGAGGGCTCACCAAGGCCAATTGAAGGGGAATTTTGATGTATGGTGATGATATGAAGGTTTTTAAACACAAATTGTGGCCAATTAAGTGGGCTATGGGTTCAATTTGGTGGAACCAAGTCATAGGGCCAAAATTGGGTTTTTGATTTAAATCAAAATTTGGTCCAAATGATGGACCAATTGAGCTTGGATTTGGTCTATATTGGTCATATCAAGGGTGAATTTGAATATAGAATTGACATTAAGACCAATTTGATAAACATTAGGAGTAATTTGGGGAAAATATGGGCCTTTAAAGGGCAATTTGGGGGTTTTGATCAAAGATGGCCAAATTGGCTAAATTGGGTCATGTGATAGTCGAGAAAAATGAAATTGGGAATATTTTGGGGTTTTAAAAACTTTTAGGATTTTTTGGAATTTTTTGGAATTTTGGGGTAAGGAGAGGTATTTTGGTAATTTGGCCACTTTTGGTGATTTTGGGTATTTTGGGGCCAATTTGATAAACATTAGGAGCAATTTGGGGAAAATATGGGCCTTTAAAGGGCAATTTGGGGGTTTTGATCAAAGATGGCCAAATTGGCTAAATTGGGTCATGTGATAGTCGAGAAAAATGAAATTGGGAATATTTTGGGGTTTTAAAAACTTTTAGGATTTTTTGAAATTTTTTGGAATTTTGGGGTAAGGAGAGGTATTTTGGTAATTTGGCCACTTTTGGTGATTTTGGGTATTTTGGGTATTTTCAATGTGTTCAAAATGATTTTTGAACCAAGTTGGGTATTTTGGGTAGATTTGAGAATTTTGGACAAATTTGGGGTCCCAAAGGTATCTAGGTAATTTGGGGGAATTTAGGGGCAAAAGGCTAGGTTGGGTATCTTGGTAGAGTTAGAGTGCCAACCAGCATCAATAAGCCATGGACCAATGGAAACCCCATTTTAGGTCCTCTATGTAGTGGTCTTAGCTAAACCCTAGCCCATGGTTAACGAGTTTAGGGGACCACCTACAGGAGTCTCCCAAAAGTATTAAGGGACTAAAGCCTAGAAATTATGGGTTTAGGATAGTGAGTGATTGTGAGTGTAAGTGACTGTAAGTGAGTGCCTTAACCTTACACCAACACCCAGGGTCAACCCTAAGATCAAGCAGTCATAAGGGTGATAATGGTGACTCATCTTGAGTTCTCCCGTAGTGACCCCACCTACTAAGTTGTAGAGATTAGGATCAATATAAGGAACTTCAAGCTGAGTAAAGAGGAGTATAGAATTTCTAATGGTGAGGGTTCTCTGTCTAGTTTTCTAAGAATAGTCAGTAGGAAAGTCCTATGGCTAGACCTTAGGCTACTAAAGAGGGAAAACTAAACCTCAACCAAAAGTGATGTGAACAGTCTCATTCACTAATTATTTTTTTTAAATTGGACTACTATATTTCTAAATCTAAATTCTAGTAACTCCGAAAGAAACTCATCTACACATCATACATATTTGGTTTTTAAAGATTGAAGTGTCACTTGAGGATAAGTAACATTTTATGTTTAGGGGATTTTGATACACCTAAAATATATAGTCTTTTTAGACACATTTTCATACCTATTTTTGAGATATTGCGCTTTAATCGAAGGTATTTTTCTATTTTTTTGTAGATATTCTATTTTTTTTTTAGATATGAGTAAAAATAAAAAAAATTCTTAAAATAGTAAAAAAAGATCAAATTTTGAGCAATAAGGTGAAATATTGAGCAAAAGAATTTTGGCGCCTAAACGCTAGATCTGGCGCTTAAGCTCCGTTTAAACATAGAAGGCCGCGCCTAAGCACCGAGACCCCGCCCTTAAGTGACAACGCCAGTTACTAGACGAGTTAAATTGATTTTCATGAATTTTGAAGTGGTTTTTGAGGCACCCATTGGCTTAATAGGTGGTTGTAACCACCATGGACGAAAATTATCCTGAAAGGATGCATCTCTTGGGCAAATACATCGAATCAACACACATTTTGAAGAGATCCCAAGGTACCTCTTGGAAAACAATAAAAGAAAGAAGAGAAACTTAGAAAAGAGTCCTAAAACTATTGGCAAGTTCTTTTGAAAGTTCTTTTCTAGGGAGTTAGTTCGGAGAAATTTTCGGGAACCACTTTTTATTTACATAATCATTTTTGTTATTTTGTTTTGAGTGATTGTAAAAGGGAAGAGATTCAAAGGAACTTCTAGAGTTTTATGGAGGACTTGAGATAAGTTTTTATCTTTTTGTTTTAGACAACTTTTGGTTTTAATTGAGACTTGTTGTTGGTTTGACAATGATTTCTTCTTTTAAAATAATGTGTGATTTTGTTTTCTCCATGGATTATGAGTAGTTTTCTTTATCTTTCTTCTTAAAATAATAAGTAATTATGTTTTAAATGGAAGTTGTGGAGAGTATTGATCTTTAATGTTGGAAGAAGTTGTGATCATTTAAATCAATGCACTTGATTTACTTCTTGATTTGGCCAATCCATATATTAAATTTTTTTGTGAGAACATGTAAGAACTGGGCTGGTATTGTCTCAGTCAACAATTGAAAAGAATCACATGAGGTTGTATGATTGAGAATGTAGTTCATGTGATTGAGTGCAAATAAATAGGGAAATATTCATTGATGGGTGTAGAGTTAGAGGACTTTAAAGTGACAGACAAAAGCCCCCAACTTGGTTTATTGTTTTAGTTTCTGATAGGAGAATGTTAGCCCCCAGCTAGAGGGAATCGAGGGAGCTTAGAGTAAGAGCTAGTATCTTCCCTGCCTAGCCGGTCTTCAGAACTATTCAAACATTAAATTAGCTAATGTTTATTATAGCATCTCTAGTAAGAATAAGGAATATTATTGCTCTTATTTGACATAACACAATTTGCATACTTTCACAACAAAATTCCTATACATATTACCGATTCATGATAAGAAGAAAGATATTTTCATATTAAATACTTTTCTTCTACAAAAACTTTAGTTATCTTTTTAATTATTAGTGTTTCGATAAAATATCAAAATACCAAAAATATTTAAATTTTAAATTCTTACAAAAATCATTTTTAGTTTAAGTAATTATCTTTTTAAAAAATAGAAAAACTTTCTAAAAAGTGCATATTGCATAATCTCCCCTATGGGTTTGATATTCAGGACTTAATCAAAAAGTCTTATATTACTTGATAACGATATGTATACTTGTGTAGTATCACAATATAAATATATATAAATTAAAATTTAAATTCTTATTTTTCTTTAGGATCAAGTTTTTGGTTTTGTTGCAAAATAAGGAAGCATCAGTGAAAAATACCATTAGAACTATTGTTTTACCATGCATAAGCATTAGGTATCCAGGGATCACCCACCACACCAGCATAGGTGGCCTTTTTCCACTGAGAGTTAGTTTCAACATCAATAGGAGTAAAATCAGCCATCAAAAGCACTTCAGTAGAAGTGTAGAAGGCAAAACAGTAATCTGACAAGCCCATAGAAAAACTCCAAAGAAAACCAATGGAACATGTCGGCACTATTTTTGGTGTGGGGTTTGC
>NW_018234109.1:0-774 GCF_001263595.1 Phalaenopsis equestris
CTACCCTTTTTTTCTATCTTAATCACTCTCTCTCTCATTCTCTTTCTCCCTCTGTCGTACTCTCTCTCTTCCTCACTCAATCTTTATCTCTCTTTCTCTCTCTCCCTCCTAATATCTTTTTCTCTCCTCATTCAAACCATCACACACTTTCTTTCTACCTCCTTCTACCACCCTCCTTCTCTTCCTCCGTACTTCCATATGTCTTCCCTTCCATACCTCCCTTCATCTCTCTATTTTCTTGTCCCTCCCTCCTATTGCTATTTTCTCCTTCTCTTCTCTTACTTTATCTCACTCACCTTCTATCCATCACTTTCTCTCTCTCTCCAATCATCTATCTCTCTCCTAAACTCCCTCTATTCCTCCCTCTCACTTCCATTTCTCTATTTACCCTACCTCCATCCCCAAATTTCTCTCTTTATCTTTCCCTCTCTCTCACCTTTTTCTTTCCCTCTTCCTAGCTTTCTCTCACACCTTCTTGTTATCTCTCTCTCCCTATCTCTTCTTCTTTCACTCCCACTCTCTTTTCCTCTCTATCTCCCTTTCTCTCATTATGTTGCTCGATGTGTCTCACATGCTTACCTTCACTCTCACTCTCTCCCACTCCCTCCCTATACTTCTCTCCTTAATTCTCTTCCTCCCTTTGTCTCCCCTCTCTCTCTTGATCTCTCTCACTCTCCCTCTCTAAAGTTTTTTTCTCTCCCACAATATCTTTTTCACTTTCTAACCCTCCCTCTATTTTTTTGGTCTATCTCACCATTCTTATCTCATTCTCTC
>NW_018234110.1:0-212 GCF_001263595.1 Phalaenopsis equestris
CATTTCTCATGGGATTCATAACTCTTCAAATTAGCTTTTTTAAATGGGTTTCATAGGGTAAATTCATTCCTTATCTCCAATTTCCACTCCATAAAGTTTGCAAATTGTATAAATAAGTCCAGGATGTCCTAGACCTCCACTAGTCTCACTCCTCATTGTAGTCAATATATTATTAAGAATAATTCTTCCCACATTTATAGTTCTGTTATTCT
>NW_018234111.1:0-483 GCF_001263595.1 Phalaenopsis equestris
GCAAGAAGATCTTCTACTGGCAGACATACAGATGTACAAATATGCATCCAGCGATATGAGGACAGTTTATTTTGTACTTCATATTATGTACTCATGGATGTACTAGTAATGCAAATAGCATGATGTACTTTTCATCTTTTGAGATATATACATGATATATTGTAAAAATGACTGTATGAATCAGTAACAAAATTTTACAACAGACAAATTAAATTTGCCAAATAAGTTTTCTCAATTTTTGAGATTCCTTGCTTGTGCAGTATGACCTCGTTCGATCTACATCCCCACAAAATCACACATTCTTACACAATTCTGTTTTCTGTAATATCCCTATGGAGTCACAAAATCTATATGATATTTGCAAATAAATCTTGCAAATTTTTTTTAAACAATAACATAAATTTCTATACATTAAGCTTTCTGAAATACAGGATATTTTTAATCTGTCTGATAACTATGATTTACTATTTTCAAAAAAAAAAA
>NW_018234112.1:0-216 GCF_001263595.1 Phalaenopsis equestris
CAAATAACTTCTTTGCTTCTAGGGCTGTAAAAAGGTCCGTTATTTGCGAACAGCTCGTGTTCAATTAATTTGTATTCGGTTCGTTTGCTAAGTTAACGAGCCGAATACGAACAACACGAATAAAGATTTGTACGTCCGTGACCCGTTTTGGCTCGAAATCTTACTTATCAAAGATTTATATATATTTATATATATATCTATATATATATATATATA
>NW_018234113.1:0-1019 GCF_001263595.1 Phalaenopsis equestris
CGCGGGCCTTAGCTCGCCCGCTCGCCTGCGCTCGTCCTTCGTGCCCTACGACGCCACCACTGCGTGCGCTGTTTCGCGCTCTGCGACGAACTGCGGCGTGCGCTGTTTGTGCTGATCGACGACGTCTGAATGACATCAACACATTCCTACGCCGCCGCCCTCGCCAGTGATAACCCCGTCTCCGCCCCTTTTTCTAATATGTTTCCACAACGATACCATGACAATTTTGCGCTTGGCATTGAAACCAGATTTCTTAAAAAAACTTCCTGTAAAAACGACAAATATGCAATCTTTCTCACTGAAGCAGAGATCTCCACCCTAGCCGCGCCCTGCCGACTGTTCTTAGTAGGTAAGTTTCTTTATGGAAAACCTAAACTTGAACTAATTCGAAAGGATTTTGAGCAAATGAAGCTGAAAGGGGGTTGGAAGATCGGTAAATTGGATGGTCGCCTCATTCTCATTCAATTATCAAATGATGAAGACTACACTTATTTGTTTGCGAGAAGACTTCTTCGAATTGAAAATCAGGTGATGAAGGTGTTAAAATGGACGGTGGATTTTGACCCTCGTACTGAACCTCCTACAATTCCTGTTTGACTTCGTTTCCCAGATCTGAAGATCCATCTTTTTGATCAAGAGTTTCTCTTCGCTTTAGGGATGGTATACAGTAAACCCCTCAAAACTTACACGCCTACAATGAATCTAACTCGATCTTCAAAAGCCAGAATTTTGATAGAAAGTGATATTACTTTACCTTTTCCGGGAGAAATATGAATTGACACACAACATCAGGGATTTTAACAACAAGCGGAACTTGAACAAATACCACTTTATTGTACTCACTGCCGTATGTTTGGACATTCTCTTTCTCAATGTTATCTGTTGCATCCAAATTTAAATCCTTCAAGTAAAAACGCTTATGGATCTGCCCCACCTCATACATGTCCCTCCTCCGCTCCTGAGTGCATTCCACAAGCTATTGATACACCGGTTGACACGATGTCACCTCCACCTCCCAC
>NW_018234114.1:0-866 GCF_001263595.1 Phalaenopsis equestris
TTTCCATATTTCTCAAAGTGATTGCTCTATTATAACAATAATATTCCTATTTTCCTAATAATAGTATATGTTAACCTAATGGTTTTAATAGTCTACTTCCATAGTGCTAAAACAAAAACTCATTTTAACATTCCAAGTAAGCAATTAAGAATTAAATTAAGCATGAAAGGTTAACAGATCAACTTGTATTTGAATGTAAAAAGATTCACAAAATCATTGATTAAATCTGATTATGTTGACTCTAATTTAAAGGACATTATAATTTAGTGACTAAACGTTGTAAATTAAAACAAGAAATCTTTCATTACAAATGGAAATAAAGTCTTAAACGAAGATTAAGGCTGCATTTGGCGCAACTTATTTATCACGTCTGCGTTTTTAAACTCCACCATGTCGTTTGTTTTCAACATGTACAGTGTGTTTTGCGATAAGCTGTTTTCATTTTATATTAAACGCCCGCCGCGGGTACTATCCTACAACCCACGTTTGGAGAAGAGGCTTTCCGCCTCTACCCTCTCGCGTATCCCCTCATCCCGAGCCAATCCCCTCCTCTTCTAGCTTCGATCACTTCGAAAACTTCCCTCTCGCAGTGAAGCATCGATGGGACTAGCAGCTAGTGGCAAAAATGGAGTTCGCGAGACTTGTAGATTTATGGATGGAACATGATTTTCTCTTTCCTTCCTCCTTTCCTCCAATACAGAACAACTTTGTTTACTATTATCTAGTTTGGGTATTCCTGTATGGGTAGAGAGATGCTATGAGTGGAGGGCGGCTCAGTTGAAGGGTAATATGACAATGATCGACGAAAAGGAGGAAAAAATTATCTAAACACTGGATGAAGCTTGAGAAGGTAATGGGCTCTCGGA
>NW_018234115.1:0-219 GCF_001263595.1 Phalaenopsis equestris
TCATTAAGGCCAAAATATTCAAAATTACAATTATGTAACCTTATAAGTCAAATGACAAAAATATAATTTGTCAAAAACTACCCAAACTTTCATAATTTGTCAAATTTAAGTCAAATGACTTTGAAATTTTTATTTAACCTTATTGATAGGTCAATTAAAACATTAGAGGAGATAATGTGAATTTTCACAATTTAATTTAATTCATATAATTATTTTTAT
>NW_018234116.1:0-411 GCF_001263595.1 Phalaenopsis equestris
CTTCTGAGATTGATTCTTTACATTCAATTCTCATTTTAGAATCAGTCTCTAACTTTTAATTCACTTCTTTCGAGGTCGGATCCTTAACTTTTGACTCTCTTTTGAGATTGATCCTTAACTTTTGATTCTCAATATGGAATCAGTCCTTAACTTCTGATTCCTTGAGGTCGGTCCTTAACTTCTGACCCTCTTCTAAAATAAATACTTGAACTTCAATTCCCACCTCGGGGTCAGTATTTACATACTGATTCCCATCCTCTATGAACTCCAGAGATCTGATAACTCAAAACCAACTCTCCAATCCCCAACAAGAGTTCTTACTTCTTTACTTTGATCAAATATTCACTTGTTAATTCCCCAATAGAAATAAATAACGCACACAATTCTACACCTCCTTCCAAGTCTGTTAAC
>NW_018234117.1:0-349 GCF_001263595.1 Phalaenopsis equestris
GATATGATTTCTACAACAAAGTGAGAATTACGTTCAATTTCATGTGAGAGAGTGTCATCCATGGAGTTGAGTGCAAATAAATAGAGAAATATACTTTGTTGGATGCACAATTGGGGATTTTAAGGTGACAGATTAAAATCCCCAATTTGGTACAGTTGATTGAAAACTAATGAGAGATTGTTAGCCCTCAGGTGAGGGAGTAGTGGGAGCTCTGGAGTGGTAGCCGGTATCCTTCCAGCCTAACCAGAAAATTAAGGACCAAACTCTGGATTAGACAATATTTTTTATGCACTTGGAAGAGAGTAAAAAATATGATTGCTTCTACTTAACACTAAACAATATATATATA
>NW_018234117.1:1500-4007 GCF_001263595.1 Phalaenopsis equestris
TTTTTTAAATTTGAACTCTTCATCACAAAAACTTTGTTTAATTTTCGTAAGTTTACTTTTGAAAGTTTAGCAATTAGTTTAATTAATATAAATTTTAACTGCATTTTATTTAGGATTCACTCAATTACTTTAGATTAGAATTCCGTACTTCACTTTTGTAGTTTAAATTGTAGTTTACATTATAATTATAGGAATTTATCTATATAGGAATTTATCTATGAGCATTTTCAACTTCCCTATGAGATCGATATCTATGACTCCATTAGAGCCATTTATTAGTTGGGCGATACGTATACTTGCGTTATATTTAGGGGATTTGACAGTTTAAAGATTTATAAAACATAAAATTATTTTCAGTATAACTATATTTGTTGGGATTAAATTTTATATTTACAGTTGTATAGCTATATTTGTTGGGATTAAATTTTATATTTACAGTTTTATCTACCGTGTGTATATTGTAATATTGAAAAATATTGGTAAAAGTAACACACTATAAATCCGCTCGCATTACCCATTACATTAATCAACAGTTTTCTCTAAGGCTCACAGCTTTAAAGATTCAATTAACTATGAGGGTTTACCCTTTTAGGGAACAAGACTCCAAAATAAAATAAACCTTATCTTACACCTGTAAGATAAGAGAAAAACCCTGATTTCGTAGACTGATGAAGATTTCCATCATCCGGCTGGTCAAGCCCAGTTTTATAAGATAATATTTTCTTCATTTGAGAAGATATGCTATTATTCAAAATATTGTGTCTGGTCATCTAGATAGAAGTTTTGTAAAAGTTCAATGGAGTGTGGTGACCCACAAAAATCTCCCACTAATGTTTTTTTTCTGGCGACTCCGCTGGATTCATTCTTCTCTCCATCTTTTGTAATTAGTTAAGTTTCTAATTCATAAAATATTACATCAAGCTTTTGGCACCGTTGCATAACGGAGTCAAGTATATAATTTTTACACAACTATATTCACATTGGGATCAAGGCTTTTTGAAAAATCATAAAACTACTATGAATTTATAAAGTAAAGAAATGTAAAAAGTTTTAACTATAAAAAGAGGATTGTGAAGTTCAAAATTATTAAAGGTTATCCAGATATAGTAATCCCCACTTGAAAAATAAAAAGAAAAAAAGGGTTGAAAAGATCCTGAAAGAAAAAAAAAGGAAAGAAAAAGGAAAAGCAAAGTAAAAATGTGTGAGGAGAAGCTTGGGAGATGCCTAATCAAAAATTGATTTCACTTGAATCAACTTAAGGAAAAGGCTTTATTACATTTTCTAAACTTGTATTGGAGTGTTAGCAACATTACTAGTAAAGTTTTCATGAAGTTTTTTTTTCATATGAATGTTCTAAATATCCTTGATATAACAAATTACAATTCTTCTTGAAATGAACAAAGATTCAGAAATCTTAAAAATGATTACTAAGTACTCTTAGACTTAGAGTTTGAATATAAGTGATTAAAGGTTTCTCTTAAATTTTTCTATTTTATTTATTAAACTTAAGTATATAAGTTATAAGTTAATCTCTATCCTGAGTCATATGTTTTTATTTACTAAAAGTGTCTTAAAGACAAGTAACATTTAAGTTCAGGGGATTTTGATACACCAAATTAATGTGTTGTTTTAAGTATACATTTTATGCTTATTTTTTACGATATTGCACTTTAAAGAAGATTATTTTCACGTTATATTTTTATGTTTTTTTATTGCAGGTATATCTATTTTAGGCATTTGTAGAAAGTAGCTAAAATGACGTAATTTGGAGCTAAAAAAGTGAATTTTGAGATTCTGGCACCTGAAGCGCCAGAACTAGCCCCTGAAATGCTATTTTACAGAGAGCAAGTGCCTGAAGCACCAAAATTGGTGCCTGAAGCGTCATTTTACAAAGAGCTGGCGCCTGAAGCGCTGAAACCCAAAACAGCCTGATCTTAAGCAGGATGACGCCGAAAGCGCTAAAACTATCACCTGAGGTGCCAGAGACGGTTTTTTGCGGATTAAGGTGATTTGAGATAAAATTTACGCAAATTTGGAAAGTGACACTTGTTCTAAATGATTTACAGAGTGTTTCAATGCTTCTAGACACTTTGGAAGATTCTTTTTTGAAGGGATATGTCTCTTGGATCAATAGACGTGTCTTTTAAATTCAAAAGAGTAGACTTTTGGAGGAAATTTTAAATTCTTTTTGGAGGGAGTTTCCAAAGGAGGTAGCCCAAAATAATGGAAGTCTAGAGCTTGAATGAGGCATGGGAAGAAGAGGCGTGTGAGGGATTTTCGAAGAGGCAAGTGAGAGAGAGAGAGAGAGAGAAAGTCAAGAGCTTGGAGATTTTCTTCAACAATTGTAAGAGGAGAGAGAATGTGAGATATTTATTCTTCATTACAATTCTGAGAGAGAATTGAGAGTGCTTGTAAAGAAGGATTAAAGATGGAAAGTGCTTGAAGAGAACTTTTAGAGATTTGTTTGGGAATGATTGTGAGATAAATTGTGTTCTTTTATTTCTTTG
>NW_018234118.1:0-3203 GCF_001263595.1 Phalaenopsis equestris
AGAATTGAAAGTTAATGATCAATCTCAGGAAGAGATTCGGAAGTTAAGGACCAACCTTGAATGAGTGAATCAGGAGTTAGGAACTGATTCAAAAATAAGAATTGAAAGTTAATGATCAATCTCAAAAGAGAGTCAGAAGTTAAGGACCAACCTCGAAAAGAAGTGAAATAGAAGTTAAGGATTGATTCAAAAATGAGAATTGAAAGTTAATGATCAATCTTAAAAGAGAGTTGTAAGTTAAGGACTGACCTCAAAAAGAAGTGAATTAGAAGTTAATGACTGATTCGAAAATGAAAATTGAAAGTTAATGATCAATTCTGAAAGAGAGTTAGAAGTTAAGGTCCGATCTTGAAAAGAAATGAATTAGAAGTTAAGGACTAATTCTAAAATGAGAATTTAAAGTTGATGATCAATCTCAGGAAGAGAGTCGGAAGTTAAGGACCGACCTCGAAAGAGTGAATCAGGAGTTAGGAACTGAATCAAAAATGAGAATTGAAAGAACCTCAAAAGGAGTGAATCCAAAGTTAAGGACTGATTCGAAAATGATAATTGAAAGTTAATGATCAATATCAAGAGAGAGTCAGAAGGTAAGGACCGACTTCAAAGGAGTGAATCATAAGTTAAAGACTGATTCAAAAATTAGAATTGGTTATGCTGAATCCAAAGATATGTGTCGTGTGAAAAGGTTGACATTGTTGAAGAAGATTTGTGAAATTTTGTAAGGTTTTGTGCAGAAAGTGAAATTCCATGGCAATGTTAAGAGAATTAGTGCAGACAAAGATAGTTGTGTTACGTGAGCAAAGAGTAAGAGACCTTAAAATCGAGAGAATCAACTCAACATATTTATTTTTTTCTCTTGTTACTTTTATCAAGTTTAATTTTCAAAATATGTATTAAAAAAATTAATTTTAGTTGGTTGATTTTTCCAAAAAAGATTTGTTCTGTCGTTTTTTATTGTCAAATTTTGTTGTTTTTTTTTGTTCATTGTAATTTTGAACCAACGTCTGGCTCATAGCTTTTATCCATCGCAAAATTGGGCCAACTGAACAAACAGACAAATTTTTAAAAGGAACATCATTAATTTGCTCCAATAAATGTTACAAATGAAGTGTAGGCTAACGCTTCAAAAAGTACAATATGCTAATTGCATCAAAGTACATCCAAAATATCTCAAGCCAAGTACATATCATAGGCTGAGTATCTCTGATATATATCATATTTGTTATGATGTAGTAAAGCAGAAAAGAATCCTTTGACTATCTATTCCTATTGTGACGAGCTCCTCATCAAGCATACCTTCTAAGCCACGCTCCAAGATAGGGCTCCTTTTGTATGTACTTAAAGGTGCAACCCTCTCATAGCTCGTATAGCAGCAGCTCTTCCAGCTCTGGATCTGATTGAAATTCATACAATATTTTGTCGTCGTCCATCTAGCTGAAGTTCACAAACACCCTACGGTGTCGTACTCTTAGAATACAGTGCTTGGCAACGTCCGCTTCATTACCTTTAAGGAGTAGCACCGAACCAATAGGTTGTGAAATTTCAACAGCTACTCTGAATTCACCAGGGCCAATGATGTCAATTTATTTCCCAAATAAGATGTTGCTTTTACTCATGAATGAGATCGTGCAGAAAGGTCTTTCAAATTCATGATGTTCTATATGTGGTGGAATGCAATCACCCTCGTCATAGATGTTGATAATGCAACTATTAGGAATGCAGTTAGCGGGCAGTATACTCCACCTAACCATTCTTTTAATCATCCACTTTATCATTGGTTGTAGTGGAGCCACCTGATCATGTTTGAGAATCCCATGCAGATCCCCTTGTCTGTCGTTGGTGAAGTTGTAGCGAAAAATGCACTGGATAGTGATCCTTCCCTTTCCTCGTATCCATTTTCTTAGCTCAGAATAGGTTCTTTCCATTTTTCCTCGCATCCATTTTCTTAGCTCGGAATAGGTTCTTTCCATAAGCAGGCCTGCTCGACCTCTATTTCTCAGGTCAAAAATGCAGTCGAGAATGCTTTGTTCATCACTTTCTGAGAAGACCTTGGTGTATAATTCCAACCCTTCTAATATGTTGATGAATCTCCCTGATTCAAAATTTCTTTTTGTTCACTTTACTTATTCTGTAATATTCTATTGTGCTTATGATTGGTGGCTGTCGAGGAAGTTCCCTTGTTTCAACAGCGGTGAGAACCCAAGCTAGTGCTGACTCTGGCTCTAATGGAATGTATACTTCAGAGTTTGATGGGACGTATGGCTCTGTACCCCTTGGAACATGTGGCTCTGCATCCATTGGGATACATGGCTATTCTTGTATCAAGTAATCAGCAGTCTGAGATCCATCATCTATAGAAGCGTACTCCTCTAAATTACTGTAGTGTTGTAGGTGCAAGACATTGAGGTCCTGGCATTCCACCAATGCCCCCGTAGCCGACGATCGTGCAGGTATTTCAGGGCATTCCACCAATGCCCCCGTAGCTGACGATCGTGCAGGTATTTCAGCGTTGTAAGTAGGGTAACCCGTGTCAAAACATTTGAACCTAAAGGTATTTCTGGCTCTGTAAAAAACCTGGATTCATCATCTGTGGTAGGAAAGCTTGATGAAGTTTCTCTCATGCCTGGATCATAAATGTTCCCCTTAGGAATAGGGGAAATAATTTTTTTGCCTCTTTTTGGCATCTTTTCTCCTTTCGTAAGAAAGCCCTCTACTTTCAGCGGCTAGCATTTCTGTGTTGTGTTCTTTGTAGCGGAGTGCTGACAATCTTTCATTATCTACAGTGACCAGGACCCCAATTGGTGTAGCTATCATGGATGGTAGACGGCTAGGTTCCTCCATTGGGTCCTATTATACTATCACATTCTTTCCCTTCAGTGACACACTGACTTTGGTGGTCAACCTTAGTAGTGAGGGCAGCCCTTCTTTTTCCCGTCGACTAATGAAATTCATTAAAAGCCCCTCGTAACCCATGTTGGCTTGGTTAAATTCCATATCAAAATCTATAGTGCCGCCCTGCGGCGCCATTTCTTCATTTAATGTAAGATTCCAGCCATCTTTAAAGGCAAAGATCAGCCTCTGGCCTGACATTTCTCTGGAGAAGACAGGAAAAATATTAGTCGGCTGAAACTTAGTGTGAAAAAGAACAAAATAAAGTATTTATTAAAGGAAATTTTAGTTTATTTTGGTGAAGAAGTCATTTA
>NW_018234118.1:3245-4870 GCF_001263595.1 Phalaenopsis equestris
AAAGTTTTCATTATATTGAGGATAATTTTGTTACAAAAATTTGAACCAGTCACAAACGTTTAGCTAAATAGATAACCGTTTTTGGCCACATAGATAACCCCAAAACAGTCGAAATTTCAAAATTTCAAATCAAGTGGTGGCAAGCAACGCCAGGCTGCGTAGTATGTCTTCAGGTATCATGTGTTGATAGGGAGCATGGGTCTTTCACCCTGAAAGTCTACTAACTGGTAGGCTCCTTCTACGTAGATCTTTTCAACGACAATTGGTCCCTCCCAAGTCGGCTAAAAAATTTCACCTATATTGCGGCGTGCAAGAATAGGTCTTTTGATCACGATGATGAGGTCACCAACTTTGAATGTCCTTGGGAGGACCAATCTGTCATGAGCTTGTACCATCTTTGCCAGGTAAAGTTTTAAATGTTGTTGTGCTTCAAGTCGTTTTCCTTCAAGACTCTCTAGCTCTTCAAGTTTGAGCTTCACACTTTCCTCTATTGTGAGTTGGTAGGCAACTGTGACTCTAAGAGATGGCGTCTGAATTTCTAATGGTAGTACGGCCTCAAATCCATACACGAGCATGTAGGGTGTACATTGAGTGGGAGTCCAGGACGTTGTTCGGTAGGCCCACAAAGCTTCCGGCAATTTGTGTCAATCCCTTTTGTTTTCATCCAATGTTTTCTTCAAAATATGTACCAGTGTTTTGTTGAAGGCCTCAACCCATCCATTTCCTCTGGGATAGTAAATTGTAAAGTATCTCTAATCTATTCCATGTATTTTGACCAAATTGTTGATTTTTGTGCTTCTAAAAGCTGTCCCATTGTCAGAAATTATTCTTTGTGGTACTCTAAAAATGATAGACGGTTTGGCTTTTGAATAATTGAAGGATGTGTTGTGTCGTAACCTCTCGTAATGGTACTGCCTCTGCCCATTTGGAGAAATAATATGTAGCGAAAAGTATAAACATGTGTCCTTTGGAGGATGGAGGGTCTGTTGGACATATTATGTCCGTGCCCCAACACTCGAAAGGCCACGAGGCAACGGTTGGGTGTAGCACATTCGGAGGGGAACAAAAGTTATATCAAATTGTAATAAGATCATTAAACGTCTTGCTAGACGTCTGGAGAGTGTTGGTCGGGTCATCAAATATTACAACGGGTTAAATTTTGAAATTTGGGTGATCTTATGAGAGAGCATGTAATGTCTAAGCTTTTGGGTGGTGAAAATTAATGCCAAATAATGTTTCTCGATAGGTGGATACCTTACTTCCTTCGGTATCAGACGACGACTCAAATAGTAGAGTGTGTTTTATTTAACCTTGTCATTGACTTGGGCCAAGAGGGCTCCAAGAGAGTCGTCTAAGGTTGCAGTATAAAATATTAATGGTTTTCCTGGGATAGGGGCTGCCAAAACAGGAAGTGTCATTAAGTATTGTTTAACGTCGTCAAAAGCCTGCTGGCATTTTTCTTCCGAAATAAATTTGGCGTCCTTTTTAACCACTGACGAGAAAGGCTCCTACCTAAGAGATTAGAAATAAACCGTCTAAGATATGCAAACTTTCATTGGAATGAACGCAGTAGTTACAAGGTTTTATGTGGAGGCATTTCAAGATAGCTTTAATCTTATCTGGGT
>NW_018234119.1:0-240 GCF_001263595.1 Phalaenopsis equestris
TCTTTTGACCATTCTCTTTATCACATAAGGCATCAAATCCATCTCATCATATATTAAGATACTAGGGTTTCCCTTACCTATCTTCAACAAAGTTGTAGAAGCATCCACATTGAATAGTTATCCTACCTTTCCCGCACATCCATTTTCACGGTTCTGAATATGTTCCTGGCCTCAGTAGACCAGCTCAGCCACTATCTTGCAGATCAAACACATAGTCTAAAATCCTTTTCTCATCGCTCT
>NW_018234120.1:0-4129 GCF_001263595.1 Phalaenopsis equestris
ATATATATATATATATTTGAGATATTTGTAACTAAATTTTATGAGAATGTTCTTCTATTTTATGTTATTATTGTTATGATCACACATGATGATCAATTATGAGAGGCATGAAATGCGCCACTTTTGGAATATTCAAAATATATTAATTTAGATTTAAGGATTAAGATGACATCCTATTATTCATGATGATTAATTTTCCAATTAGGATTCCTATATGAAGCGGCAGTCCTTGTTGCAAGAGGATGTATCATGGTTATTCCTTACAAAACCAAAGCTTCCCTTAAATTAGGGGATTTTGTCGGCTTGGTGCGGTTCGCATCCTTGCCCATCAGACCCGGTCCAATGCATTTACATACCAAGCACATGAACTTTAAACTTTAATTTTTACATAAGCACATGAACTTTAATTTTTACATATGTGAAGTTAAAGTAGGAATAGTTTCTATGTGATATGAAGGATTTAGGTAAATTTAGGTGTTAGATATGTAAAATACCCGGGAATTGGGTGGTATGTAGGTTAAGTACTCATAAAATAAGTTTATTCATCTAATATTCAGCTATATCATGTGGGTGTTAAACAAGCTTGTTGTTGGTGAACATTTTTTGTTGCATTTGTTAAGTAACTCGTGTTCGAATTGTTCGTTAAGTAAGTGAGGTGAACACAAACAAAATGTTGAAGCACAAATTATAAACTAGTTGAACACGAACAACTCTCTGTTTGATTGTGTTCGGCTCGTTTCAGCTTGAAATAAGATATATATATAATTCATATAATAATATAATATATATGTATGTATAAGATTAAATCATTATAGATCATGTGTTTGAATGATTAGATATTTTCTATTACAAAAGAAGAGTGCATGTGTCAAACCTAAATCGTACAAATTCTAATTAATTTTGATATTTAGCTTGGCAAATCGATCCGGACACAAGCCAATTCAAACAAACACGAACAAGCCTTAGCCCGCTCGTGATTGGCTAATTTACACCCTGGACCATATCATTATAAAAAATACATTATACTACACATTTGAGATGAATTATATTAACATTGATGAGTTTTTTTAACATGAACCTTACTGCACCCTATTGATCTTGCGGGCAAAAGGCCCGGCTGTGAGAATAAAATTATCATTGCTCGAATAATTAAAACTAGGTAAAGGTTATCTTCTTAAGATTATATATGTTGAACTCTGATTTATTTGTGAATCACATCCTAAGGGGGGGAGTGTAGAGTACTAAGTCGTATTGTCTATCGTGTCTTATTCATAAAATAATCTTCTTATTTATATGAGAGATGTTACAATATAGTGAAGTTATATTTGTACCCTTGCTTTGATGGGGATGTACAAGATCTTTGTCACTAGACTGTTCTTTGGTTCGACGGCTAGGATGACTTCGTGACGGTAAGGTTGAACCGATCTGCTGGGCTGAGCAGGCTTTATTGATCGGTTGGTTTGATTAGCTTCAGATCAACAAGATTTATTTGATTGGTTGGGCTTTTACAATTCGTTGATTTACTTTTGTTGTCGACCCTCGAGCTTTGAACAATGAGCTCCTGTTTTGCAAAGCAGATAGTGGATCGCTGTAACGCGATAGATAACTCATTCCTCAATTAAGAGAACCTATGGGATTGCTATAAGATTCCATTGAATTACCAATTTTTAATCTCTAATGAAAAGCCTTGGGGGGCATTCGTAGGATGACTGCTAATATTGAGGAACTAGATTCTTTCCTTGAATTGGATTTGCATGAAGGTGGATCGAAGCCTTCTCTTGACTTTCTTGTATTTGCTAGTTTGAATGTTTTTATGTCTTTCTTTAGTCTGATTAGCTCAGATTCAGATTGTTCAATCTTTCTTTTTTGTCCTTCTCATGGCTCAGTCGGCCTTAGGCTTTGGCTCAGACGATTACGTCTGATTTAATAAGCTGGTCTCCTGGTATATTGTCGGCGAACCCTATTTACTTTCTCTCTCTTCTGGACCGTTGAATCTTTTTATGATATGTGTTGACATATTTTTTATGTATAATATAAATAATATTATTAGCAAGGGTTGAACTAAGGGATTTTAAGGTTTGTTCAATAAAATAGAAAAAAATTCCTCTTGTGATAATGATGTGTTGTTCTCTTGAACTAAGTGGCATCGAATAAATCATTGTTATTATTACAGAGGTTGATAAACAAATGAGCATTACCGCTGTCTTAATCTTAAAATAAGTGAGGAGGTACATCAACATTATAACAGTTGCTTTTTCACTTTTTCTCCTCATATATATATATATATATATATATATATATATATACATTGCAAATTAAACAAGTAAAAAAAAAATTAAATTGGGCCTAAATAAATTAATACTTATGTCATTGCAAGTTTTTTTTTTTGGTTACCAATTTACCTTTTTTTTTCATTTAAAAAATGATTTTTTACCTTTTTTTTGTTAATTTAATGTAGGGCACAAATTACAGATACATAGATATCACATAAATCAATTTGTGAATATTTATTAAAAAAATACCATGAACCCCTAGTACTCAGTTTTATGACCATTAAAGTTCGAAAAAATAGTATATTAAGTTAAAACTGTATCAGAACTCAAATCATAATACACTATGTGTAGGGTCCGGCTTCACTTAATGCAAAAAAAAAAAGAAAAAACTAAATAGTTTAATACATGACGGGGTCGAACCATACACATGATACATTGTGATTGAAGTCATGATGTAATATTTTTTCCTATGGTTGGCACTTGATGGAACTTGCCTGGATGTTTGGCTTAATTAATTAAGGCTTATTAAGGCTTAATGCACATAGATATTTCCAATTATTCCATTTTTATTTTGGGAGATTTACATAAATATCACTCAATTCTTATTTATTTACATATTTAACTCCAAACTTCAACTTTTATGTACACATCATCTTAACCAAGTATGAAAAGGTAGTAAGAAATATAATTTTTTGTGATACATACTTGAGTAGACATAGGATCGGGCGGTATGCATTTTGGGAGGCATTTATTCGTATATACCGCAAAATTCTTATGTATTTCGGTATCTAATACTTATAATTTTATATTTATTTATACGGCACTTGAGTGTCTTAATCACATTAAAACATATGTATGAAAAACACAATTTATTTTTTAAAAATTAATATTCTTATTATTGATAGGCCACCAACAAATTTTCATTATCCAACAAGACTCGTATGACACAGATATCGAGAAAATCTTTTGAGCAAAAAAACATTTGAACTTCAATTAAGAGGCATCCAGAGCTCTGATTTCATTAAACTTATAGTCAAATCAAAATCAATCCAATCTGAGTCAAATCAAGTTTTGATCAAGTCATTAAATCACTCTTGGAAGTTTTCCGGACATATTTAGAAGGTCATGCGAATGCCGAATCTAGCAAGTCTATAGTCAACTCGAGCGTATCGACAAGACAAATGCAATGAGTTCAAAAGCGCTCAATTCCGACATCATTAAGACACTCAGATGTCCATCAAATGACGTATGATCTAGGAAATTTTTCTAGGCCGTTTGATCAATGTGGTTCATATATTCGACATTATTTGCAGCGAGAACTCTATAAATAGTATCACACCCATCTCATGAGAGGAGTAGAGCTTGAAGTTTTGAGGAGTTAAAGTCCAACATAACTCCAATCGTTGTCGACTACCATCGTAATCGATCACCGATGATCATCGTGAATCACCGCTGACCGTCATCGATCACCACCGACCACCATCGACCACCACTTGCCGGCCTCCACCGATCGTCGTAAGTTGCCGCCCACTTCTTATAATAAGGTCATTTGTGCACTAACACTGTAACACTGAAAAGTGTTCATCCCTTTCCCTCCAGTGGGACGAGGGACTATACATGTAATATCCAATTTATTCAACTAGGTTATGCCCCATGATTTTTCCCTTTCTAGGTTTTTCACGTGAAAAACTTATGGTGTCATTACTAGTTATTTTCTCTCGTCCAGTATGTGTTGAATCTTCGTACCATCTTAAGAAGATAATATGTTGCTCTACAACCACAAATTTTCTTTCACACAGCATTTTTTTTTTGTTATTTGAAGATTTAGGTGTTATATATATATATATATATAGATA